>NC_142385.1:2515000-2612500 GCF_059441005.1 Hippichthys cyanospilos
GAGCCACTGTTGTCACAGGAACTTCAAGCTGTTTAGAGCTGGTCTTATAGCCTTTACCTTTAAGATGTTTGTCTATAATTTTTTTTCAGATGTCCTGGGACAATTCTCTCCTTCGCTTTCTGTTGTCCATGTTCAGTGTGGTACACACATTTTCACCAAACAGTAGAGTGACTACTTGTCTCCCTTTAAATAGGCAGACTGACTGATTATGAGTTTGGAAACACCTGTGATGTCAATTAAAAGACACACCTGAGTTAATCATGTCAGTCTGGTCAAATAGTTTTCAATCTTTTGTAGAGGTACCATCATTTTTGTCCAGGCCTGTTTCGTTAGTTTGTTTTTTTAAATAATTATGTTCATCAGCAATTCAAAAGTGATGGCTGATTTTGATTATTTAATTTTCAATAAATTTTTATTTATTGTTACTTTTGTAAGTTTCAAGTGATTTCAGTGAGAATTGTGGGTTTTTCCTTCTTTAACTGAGGGGTACCAACAATTTTGTCCATGTGTGTGTGTGTGTGTATATATATATATATATATATATATATATATATATATATATATATGATGATGATGTCACTGTGTGGCCAGTATCTTTGTAACAATGTAACTTTGTATCTAGTTCAGTACACATTGATGTAGCTTGATTGAAGGGCAGAAATCAATATGTTGAATAAATAGATGAATTGTTTCACCCCTCTATTGTACATAATAAAATATAAAACAAATGAACCAAAAATATATGTAAAATATGTACAAACCCATTCCAGCCTTTCCATCAGGGTAAGTATAGACCTGGCCATTGTTCTTGATGATTGGAAGACTGGCAGGGAGAGAGGGTACCACCTCATCCTCACTGTCCTCTGAGCTGGAGCTGCTGGTTGATTCCTCACTACAGCTGTCATAGCCATCAAACATTCCAAACGAATCCCTCCGTTTACGTTCTGAACGTGGGGTGCGTTCAGCCTGCAATTAAAGCCGAAAAATAATTTTATCGGTTATTTTATACAAGTAACCAAAACCTACCATATCAGAAATGTGTTCAAACAATGTCAAACTTGACCCATTTTAAAGTTTAAAAAAAAACCTGAGTATTGTGATTGATTGTAGTTTTTCAAGATTCAAGAGTTGTATTGTCATTTGCATAGTAATGCTACACAATGAAAATTTTATTTTGTCCACTTCCCCAGGAGGACTACATTACATCGAGCAAATAATAAGGTAGGCAATAAAACAAAATGTAATAAAAAATAAAAACATAAAATGTTGAAGTGGTTCAAACAGTGGTTCATACAGTAATTCCGTGTTTTTCACGGTTCATGGGGACCGGAATCCCCCCGCAATAATTCATTAAAATTTGCTTAAAATTAAATAATGTGCTTGGTTCTAAGTAGGCTTCAATTTTTTCATTGGTTTGCATTTAAGTAAATTAGCTGTGTTGCCCTGTGTGCCATGTCCTTGAGTGAATTTGTCTTAATTATTATTTTTGTTATTTATTTTAAGTTAGTATTTATAAGTATCAAGACTTTAAGTGTTGGTTTCATACGTTTGTTTAAAAAAAGGGAAATAGACAAGTTTAACCGAACATGATGAATTATCGTTATTTCAATATCAACCAAAATAATTGTGATTATTATTTTGGACATAATTGTGCAGCCCTATTAGATACGTGGCAATCAGGGCGCGCAGGGGCACTACTACAATATGTTGGGTTTTCTTAAAAGGTATTGAGTTAGTCAAAACAATAATTGCTAATTGACAATAAGAATAATCATTAGTGACAGCCCTACTGTGTACCTCATGTCAAAAACAACATCTTATGCTCTGCATGGACAAGAAATCTCGTGGTGTTCTAATCTCGAGCACAACGACATCTTATCTCATTCATAATACATACCAAAAGCAGGTTTATTCTTTATTTTCATTTACTGCTATTGCAACTACTAGAATGGAAGACACAAGTCTGGATATTTGATAGGTCTTGTAACCATAACTGACAACCACTGCGGCTATTGCACATGTACAGTACATGTATTATTTGGTGTTTATTTTGAAGTTTGTCTTTGCATCACACCATTTCTGTGCTAGTGACGTGATGTTGTATCTTTTTTTAGCAAGTCTTAGTAAGGATGTAAGGATGAGAGGAGACCTTGTGCATCGCCACGAGATACTGTATCTCTTCTTTGCACAGCACGAGATTTGTATTTTTGGGGGGGGCTAATGCTGTGACAATAAAACATGTCAACAAATATGGTGACACTTCAAAATAAACGTTAACATATCGAATGATACATGAGTAGGATTTTTTTTTTTTGGAGGGGACTCGAAAGATGTTATTTTCAAATTGTTTCCACAAGCATGTCGCAGCTATATTCTGCACAAGCAGTTGCTATGGGAGAATCACGAGTCATGACTTGATAAAAACAATACAACATTGTTTTGAAATCACATCAATTGCCAATCATTAATGCTAATATCCTGACATGGATGCAATTCTTACAGAAAAGTTTTTAACAAACCAGGCTAACTCAAATGTCTCTTTGATGCCGCTTCATTTTTTGCCCAACATTTATACATAGAGAGTTGTCTAAACCCTCACAAATATACAATGCATAACCATATTCAACAAAAAATATATATAAAAACAAGATAAAAGTTGGTCATTCATAATTAAGTGGAGATATAGTTTGTGTTGATATTTGTTTTTCACCAAGCAAGAACAAATAAATAGTTTTAGTTTATTTTGCATTATCTGCAGCCCTTAGGAGAAATACAGGATGCTCTGAATACTTTCAAATCACCTGTGGTTATATTTAGGTTTTCTAATTACAAACCAGATTCGGTTGAAGTTGAGAAGTTGTGTAAAATGTAAATAAAAACAAAATACAACGATTTGAAAATCCATATTCAATTGAATGCACTACAAAGACAACATAATTCATGTTCACACTGATAAACTTAATTTTTTTTTTTTTTGCTAAATAATAATTAATAATAATTAGAATTTCATGGCTACAACACGTCCAGTAGAATTTGGGAAAGGGCATGTTTACCACTTTGTTACATCACCTTTCCTTTTAATAACACTAAAACGATTCGGAAGAGAGAAGACTAATTCTCTTAGCGTCTCATGTGGAATTCTTTCCCTTTCTTGCTTAATGAACCGCTTCAGTTGTTCAACAGTCTGGCGTCTTCTCTGTCGTATTTTACGCTTCATAATGCGCCACACATTTTCAATGGGAGACAGGTCAGGACTGCAAGCAGGCCAGGGGAGATCCTGGACTCTTTTACTTCGAAGACACTCTGTTGTAACACATGCAGAATGTGGCTTGGTATTATCTTGATGAAATAAGCAGCGGCGTCCTTAAAAAGATGTCGCTTGGACAGCAGTATATGTTGCTCCAAAATCTGTATGTACTTTTCAGCATTTATGTTGTCCACAGAAAAGGCCCATGTCCCATGCCATTGGAACTAATATGGCGTTATATTTGTGCCACAATTACGAGCGCGTGAAAAAAATATTTGAGCGGAGAAAATTAGACTGAGCGAGCGAAAACAGATTTTGAGAGCAAGAAAAAAACTATTGAGCGCGTAATGATAAGAGTTTGAGCGCGCGCCGATGGAGTTTGAACACAGAAAAAGAAATTGCTCGCTCAAAATTCCTTTTTGCTCGCTCGGGATAACCCTTCTCTCGCTCAACATCTCGCTCTCGCTCGCGATACTCCTCCCTCCCTCGCTCAACATCGCGTTTGCTCATCATCGAGCTCTCGCTCGCTCGAGTCGTCCTCTGCGCTCGCTCAGTTCTGCTCACGCGTTACGTTTGTGCCACAAAACCAGCCAATCAGAGCTTGTAAAAGCACTTTGATTGACAGCTTGGTATCCAATGAGATTGCTTGTAAGCTATCTGTTGACGCACTCGTTTGCCCTGTGTTCACCCGAAAAGGGCAAACGAGAGTGCGTCAACACGGACTTGGGCTGGAGAATTACTTTTAATATTATTATTATTACTGTATTGTATCATTTGACAGAAATACCTTGTTAGTTTTTGTACTTTAATAATATAAGCCCATCCCTTCCACCCACGTCGATGTGACGCACTCTCGTTTGCTCGTTCCGGGTGAACGCAACAAGCAATCTCATTGGATACCAAGCTGTCAATCAATGTGCTTTTACAAGCTCTGATTGGCTGGTTTTGTGGCACAAACGTAACGCTTGAGCAGAATTGAGTTAGCGCAGAGGACGACTCAAGCGAGCGAGAGCTCGATGTTGAGCAAACGCGATGTTGAGCGAGGGAGGGAGGAGTATCGCGAATGAGAGCGAGATGTTGAGCGCGAGAATGCTATTGCGAGCGAGCAAAAAGGAATGTTGAGCGAGAAACTTCGTTTCAAGAACTTTTTTCTGCGCTCAAAATCTGTTTTCGCTCGCTCGGTTTTATTTTCAACGCTCAAACTTTTTTCCGCACGCGCGTAATTGTGGCACAAATATAACGCCATAAACTAATGCATTCCCATACCATCACAGATGCTGGCTTTTGAACTTTGCATTGATAACAGTCCGGATGGTCCACTTCCTCTTTGGTCCGGAGGAAACGACATTCAGTGTTTCCAAAAAATATTTGAAAGTGGACTCAACAGACCACAAAACACTTTTCTATTGTGCATAAGTCCATGTACATGAGCTCTGGCCCAGAGAATCCTGCGGCGTTTCTGGATGTTGTTCAAAAACGGCTTTTGCTTTGCATAGTAGAGTTTTAACCCGCACTTACTGATGTAGTAATGAACTGTATTTACTGACAGTGGTTCTGAAGTTTTCCTGAGCCCATTTGGTGATATCCTTTACACACTCATGGCGGTTTTTAAGGCAGTGCCGTCTGAGGGATCGAAGGTCACGGTCATTCAGTGTTGGATTCCGGCTGTGGCGCTGACGTGCAGTGATTTCACCAGATTCTCTTAACCTTTTGATGATATTATGGACCGTAGGTGAAATCCCTAAATTCCTTGCAATTTTACTTTGAGAAATGTTGTTCTTAAACTGTTCAACTACAACTATTTTCTCGCGCAGTTGTGGACAAAGTGGAGAAACCTCGCCCCCATCCTTGCTTGCGAATTACTGAGCATGTTTGGGGAGGCTCCGTTTATACCCAATCATGATACCCACCTGTTCCCAATTAGCCTGATCACATGTGGGATGTTCCAAATCGGTGTTTGATAAGCTTTTCTCAGTTTTGTCAGTAATTTTTGCCACCTTTCCAAACTTCTACTTCTACTGTGTTGCAACAGTGAAATTCTAAGTTTATTATTATTTGGCAAAAAACAAATAAGTTTGTCAGTTTGAACATTAAAGATGTTGTCTTTGTCGTGTATTCAACTGAATATGGGTTGAGAAGTATTTTCAAATCATAGTATTTTGTTTTTGTTTACATTTTACACAATTTCCCAACTTCAACTGAATCCGGTTTGTAAATAAAATGATGATATAATAAAATAGACAGATTAGAAAAAGGTAAGTTAGTAAACACTGGCAAATATTAAAATTATGCCAACCGCCACAGCTAACTTGAGCCTCATGCATTTTGTTAAAACTACCTCAGCTGTAGCTCTTAAATGAGTCTGTAACTTAAGTGCCTCCAATGTTTGTTTACATTTGTATGCTAGATTGTTCAATTATCCTTAAGTTTGCTTCGTAAAAGGAAAAGATTTTGAAAACTGAAAAATTAATATTGGTCATTTTTTTTACATTACATATGTTGCGAAAATTCCACCTTGTCTCGTTTTTGTGAACTCAGTCTCGTGAGACACAAGCTTGTCTCATTGAGATTTGTGCATAAAGTGAGCCCTCCTACTTCGCGGTCTCAGATATCGCAGTCTCAGTACTTCGTGGGTTTTTCCAGGGAAAATTAAAAATATTTCAAAATTAAAAAGTAATTAAAAAAATGTGCAAAAAAGGAAAAAAATGACAAAAGCAAAAAAGTACATTATACAGTACTGTATTCATCAAATAACTAAGTAATATTAGTTAATAACTATGTTAAGAATTCTTCAAGCGTTAGAGTTGGATTTTGAAATGCATGCTTTTAATTTGTCGGGTCGCATTGCATTTCCGTTTCCTGTTTTATGTTCGCTGTGCGTCATTCAGCTCGTTACGGTGACGTAGTGAATGACGTCAGCTCATATTTTTAGTTTATGATCATTTATGTTGATAACGCATGCTACTGCCTATGTTTAGTAAGCGATGAGTGTTTAGTCTGTTTATGTGTTCGTTTGTGTAGAGGTTGCACTTTATAGCTAGTAGTTGTTGTTAGTTGTTGCTAACCCACTAATGTCGGCCAAAAATACAGTAAATTCATAGATTAAAGTTCGGCAAGTGTTTATATGTTAGTTTACTGACTTTAACATTGTTGTTGATTTATTATTCAACAGATACTGCATGATACACCATACATGAGGCAAAATAAATTTGAAGTTCACGATGATGACTTGCGTACTCTTTCACCAGAGTCTTGGTGCAGATAACCAGTCCTGAGAATAAATTCTCAACAAACTAAGTAATATTAGTTATTTAATGAATATACAATAATGTTAATAATGTTAATAAGGATAATGTAATGTTAAATAATAGGAGAAAGGAAATAAAATATGAAAAAAATACAAAAAAAAAAAGGATTGTTTATGGTTACCGCAGCTATATTGGGTCGCACATAGAAAGCTAGGAACTGATACCCTACTTCGCGGGTTTCAGACCTCGCAGGGGGTTGACACCCCCCATTAACCGCGAAGTAGGGGGGGATCACTGTATCATCATGTCATCTGAACATGGGCGAATAATGCAAATGTAATTCATTGGCAGTTTATGAGGTGTCATTCTTCAACAGGTCTATTCTTGTCTAGACTTTCAATTTAATGCTTTCAGTTGTGTCACAACAGAGTTGGATGTTTTGTTAACAGAAAGAGCATGCCCCTTCCACCGCTGCGAGAATAACTGTTAAAGGGACAGTGTGTAAGATTTAGACCGGTTTTCATTCAGGACAGCAGGAGGTGCTGCAGGTGCTGCATTTACCATTGTCTGTAGCTATAACAAACATGGCCACCTCCGGAGAAGTGCCACCCCCCATGAAATTTAATTCAATGATAACTAGACTTATGAATATATTGTTGGTCATTAAGACATTCATTTGCAAGTTTTTGAAATTTACAATCATTGAATTTATTCCTATCCAAATCTTCCACACAGCCCCTTTAAAAAAGGTAAAAGGTTTGAAAAATCTTTCCCATAATTATGTAGTAATAAGAAAAATGTTGTAACAATAAAATGAATAATAATGTAATATTTTGATCCCTAAGTGTTATTCTCATGGGATTTAACTATCATCTAATGTTAGTTGCAATCAGGATTTAATTACACATTTGTGTATTGGTTTGCAAAACTAATAAATAATAAAATAAATACTAATAAATAAATAATTGTCACATCGCAATTTTAAGGGAAAATAAATCGCACTTAAATCATTTTCCATAATCATTCAGCCCAAATGCCTAAGAATTTTGGTGGCGATTGCGCACGAATTTCAGTGATGAACATGACAAAACAGACTAAGAACTCATTGCAATGATAGCTTCTTCCTCTAATAAAGTTATCTGTATTCACGCTAACTCCTCTCAATTTAGGAACATTTCAGAATTCGTTGAAAGCCGATTAAAAAAAAAAACACTTTATATCATTTTTTTATTGAGAGAACATTTTTGTATCAACTTCAGTTTTTATATACGTGCCTATAATCTCCTGGCTTGGTTTGGCTTTAACGATGTTTACGATAGACATCACCGCTTCCTGCTTTTTGCAACACAGGTGTTTTGTTTTTGTTTATTAGTTAACTCTGAGAGGAATTATACACGCGGTCTGTAATGGAATTGTTTTTTCAACGTTTGCAAGAACAAAAATAAATAAATAAAAGACATAAGAGAAAAAAGTACAAAACGCGATAAGCTCAATGTTAAGTAGCATTAGCATGCTTGCTAGCGGAAATCTTTAGAAATAATTGTTCCTCAAATTCAATTTAATTCAATACAAATGATCTTCACCCAAATTTCTGGTATTTGCGGGTATTCTATACACTGATTTAAGGGCGTTGCAATATGCGATACAGCAGTGCCAAAGACGCTTGCAAGCGCCCGTAAATAAGTCAACAACAAAGGATCCTTGAAAGTAAACCCAACGTATTTGTGCGTAGGCTTGCGGCCCTAAATGTTCAGTGCACTTACCAAATCCCGTGTGTCTTCCATTAGCCCCTCATAAATATGACTCCTTGACTAGCACATCCAGTCTCCAAATGAAGCCAACGGTGCTTGGTATTTGGGGATTCGAAATAGCAAAGCCTGGGAGAATACTACAAACCAAGCAGGATATCAACAAATTATACTTGACTCTGCGCATGCGCAACTTTAACCTACTTTCGTGCGATTGGTCAAGCTTTAAAACAGTGTTGAACTGACGATTTCTTTCGAATTTTTTTTAACAATAATTAAATAGGAAAATAATGATGCATGTACACATTTTTGTTAATTTAAAGATGCATTTTAATTGTACAACTCTGAGTCACTTGAAGGGCACAACAATATATATAAACGTCAATACCTTTCGATGTTTTTTTTCTTTTCTTGTGATTGTTTTTGTTTTGTTTAGAGTTTGCATCCAAATCTTGTATGTGTGTGTGTGTGTGTGTGTGTGTGTGATTGTATTTTTGCTACGCTTTTCTTTAAAGTGGCAGTGTTTAAGAGTTAGACCGTTTTTCATCAAAAAAGGATTAATTAAATGACAGTAAATTTCAAAAACTAGTAAATAACTGTGTTCTTAATGGCCAACAGTATGTTTTAAATATAATAATAGGTCTAGTTATCATTACATTTTAATATATGGGAGGTGGCACTCCTCCGGAGCCTGTGTCTGTTATAGCTACGGACAATGGAAGATTTAGAATTTTTTTCATTATGGACAGCAGGATGTGCTGCATTTACCATTGTACGTAGCTATAAACATTAACATTAAACAACTATTAACCTTCACGTTGACTTCATAAAGTTTTTTTTTTTTTTTTTACAAAAAGAACAGCAACAACTGACATGACTGAGATGCCATACGTCCGAATTCCCTCAAGGTCCAATCGGACTGGCTTCTTCACCACCCTGCCGCTCGCAGTACTGAGTCCCAACCCAGGTGGTGGTGCTGGTGCTGATGGCGACGGACTGGTGCAGGGTTGATGTTGGTGGTCACCTGGCCTCCGTGGTCTTACCTCAGAGTCCCCTGCATGAGGGTAGTCTTTGATGTCTGCCCTGATGCCTGGTGGACCACTGGGCTCACCCATGTAGCTCCTGTTATGCCCTGGCAGGCTGCCGCACTGTACGTCACACTGCTCTGGAGGGTGCTCTGGTACCAGGTACTGAGGTGTGCTGGCCGCTGGTCCTCTTGGTTGCGCCGGTAGAATGTGTCTTCGACATCCACCAATAATAAAAATAATAATAGTAATAATAATATATTTCATTTGATAAGCGCTTTTCAAGATACTCAAAGTCACTTTACATAAGAGAGAACATCGATCAGCCAAACAAAATACGCATTAAACATTAACATAACATAACATAAACTAAGCTAAGCATTAAAAGCATAAGCTAAACATTAAAAGCAATTTTAAAAAGGTGTGTTTTTATCAATGATTTGAAGGTGGGCAGGACAGTACAGTCACGAACGTAGGATCTTGGGCCCACCTGCTGCAGACACACACCCCAACGCCACTTGCCTGTTCTGTCCCCCAGCAGGGGCTTCATCCTGATGTCCTATCCTATGCACGGCTCAGGAAGGTCTCTGGCCGATCTGTCATAGCAAAGCTTGGCTGCTTGATGTTTTGCTCGCAGCTTCTCCGGGACTCAAGACACCATACTCGACTCCAGAAGGGCGTCCCTGATGGGCAGTGGGCTTCTCAACCAGTCTCTGAGCAGGGCTGCTGAGCATGCCCATTGTCGGTGTGTTTCTCCACTGCAGGATGGCCAGCCATAAGTCGTTACCTGCACTGACTGCCTTCCTGCAGATGTTTTTCACTCTTTTTACAGCTGACTCTGCCTTTTCATTCAATTTGGGGTGCCTTAAAGAGGACATGACATGGTCAAACTCCCACTCTTTCGCAAATTTCCTGAAAGTCTCACAGTCAAACTGACTGCCACAATAACTTATGACCCAGTCTGGTTGCCCGTGACGTGCAAACTGGGCCTTGCATCTCAACACAGTTCTTTCCGCTGATAGATCTGGGAGCATTTAAATTTCCCAGAAATCCGAAAAATGGTCGACAGTAATCAAAAAGTCTTTGCCTCTCTGCTTGAACAGATCCATGCTGAGGATCTGCCACGGATGTGTTGGAGCAAACAGGCCATCCCCGAAAAACCACCTCTTTCAATAACTGAAGGCTCCCATCACCCTAAGTGTGCACTCTAATCTGGTTAAGACGCTGTCAGGGTTATCTTTAAAAGTAGACTAAGACAAGCCCTGCTGCTAAACAGCAAAATAGTAACTCAGACCAGCCAAGATTGACTTTTCTCTGCCCAGGCAAAGGGAAAAAAGCTTGGCGTATATACTCATGCATTGCCAATAGCATTCTTCGTTGCTCAAGCGTCCCTGCCTGCTTTTTATTCATTCAGCAAAGCATTGCACATTACAAGACATAACAAAAAGAGCCAGTCGGGTGCCACCAACAGCTGGGCCAAGGTCCCAGCTCACACTCTCCTGCGTCAACAGCTTTATCTAAGGACTGGGACGAGATGGACGAGGACTGCATAGATGGATAGCAATGCACACTATTCTAGACAAGAAATAAGCACATCATGATAACAACCTAATATATGATTCCCTTCACAGACGCTGGCTGGTGACTTTGAGGTAGTCGGCTTGGTTAGTTTGCTCTGCAGCCACATGTGCTCGATGCAAACTGCAGACGGTCTGCTTCGCATATTCCATGACCATCCCCAATGATAGAGCCGTGGTCCTGCTTAAAGTGTCACTAATGTGCATTTTGGGACCAGGCTTGTACACCACCTTTCGATTGTATGCCTGAAGTGTGAGCAACATGCTTTGGAGACGCTTGGAGGCTAAAAGAAGGGGCTTTGTTAAGATTGAGCTGAGTGGCTTATGGTCAGTTTCAGGAATTGTCTCGATTTGTCTTAACAGGTAATAGTAGAACTGCTGGCAGGCAAACACAATGCTGAAGCATTCCTTCTCGATTTGTGCATAATTCTGTTCGGTTGTGGTTAGGGCACATGACGCGTAACTCACAGGCTGACCCTCCTCATCAAGCAGCAACCAAGCCCTTTCTGACTGCCAGTTGTATGGCAACTGGTTTGGTAACATCATAATATCTCAGAATTGCGGCAGCTGTGACTAGCCGCTTAATCTCCTCAAGCGCCACATCATGTTTGGGCAGCCAGTGCCACGGAGCTCCTTGTCCAATAGTCTCCGGAGAGGTTCGCATACCTCCGAGAGGTGTGGCATGAATCCTGCCAGGTATGTTACGAATCGAATAAACTGTTGCACGGCCTTGGCGTCCCCAGGGTGTGACATGTCTCGTACCACTCAAATCTGTTCAGGGTTGGCGCTGAGCCCCTCAGCCAAGAGAATGTGTCCATGAAACTTGACCTCTTCGACCCTGAATTGCAGTTTCTTTAAACTCAGCCTCAGTTTGACTTATCTGCACCTCTGCATTGGTGCAATCAGTTTTGTGTCATGGTCTTGTACGGCCTGGTCATCTCTCTCCCCACACCCCACAATCAGAATATCTTTTGCTATCGGTTCCACCCCTTTCAGACCTGCGAACAGTTCATGTTGTTTCCGCTGATAAAATTCAGGGGCCACGACACCCCAGAAGGCAGTTTCAGCCAGGGCTTCCTGCCCTACGGTGTCCAAAACATGGTCGTGTAACTGCTCTCCTCATCAAGCTTGCACTGCAAAAAGGCATCCTGTGCATCAACAAGGGTGAAAATCCGAGCCCTGGACAATTTGTATAGTGCCTCTTTAGGCCATCCTTTTCATATTTGTCCAGCTGTGCTTTTACTGCTTCCTGGAGGGCTCTGCACTGAAGCGCTGGTTGATTAGCGGGTCTGAGCTGCCATGCCCTACCATGAGAAGGTTCTCTGGAATGGTGAAACGCATCAAACCTAAGCGCTGGCTAGTCTCACCTGACAGCAAAGGTCTTTGATCGCTCCTTACAATTTAGAATTGTTGCTCGTGTCTTTTCCTCCTCACCACACATTCTGTCCGTAAAATGTCAATTGAGCACATTGATTGGCCCGAATATAAAACCGGTCTGGTCTGACTTGGCTGCAATTTGGCCATAGGGGCTAGTTTTCTCATATCTCTTATGCTCATGACATCACATGCAGCCCTTGAATCCAGCTGGCACCTCTGAACCCCACCATGCATTTTAATGTTAGCAAACAACTTTTTCCCACATCCCTGAACTGCTGCTATGCTCTCCGCAGTGTATATGTGTACCTCTGCATCAATCCTGTCCGTGACGTCAGGCACCTCAAAGTCCGCTGCATTCAGCTGTTGCGTGGCCTGGCCATTCTTCATACACACTTGGGTGAAATGATTCGCTGTCCCGCAGTGGCGACAGGTTTTTCTAAAGGCAGGGCATTGTTCTCGCCCACGCCTGTGTGTGTTGCCGCAGAATTTGCATGTTGTTTTTTCACTTGTGCTTGGGATCTGAAACTGAACTCTTGAAAATGGCTCCTGCCCGTGTGGAACACGGGGACGGTTTCCATCTGCGGCATGCAATGTCTCCAGTAATCTGTTCTGCGTTAACGCTTTTATTCTCATGTCTGTCATCTCCGCAGCTCGGCACAGGTCTATGTGCACAGGTCTTATACCAGTGTGAGGTCATTTTCCCTAAGCAGCCGCCGGCGCACGCCCTCATCGCTAACGCCCAGCACCAGTCTATCTCTTATCAAATCCTCCCTGAGTTGTCCATACTCACAGGAGGTGTCCTTTTCCCTCAATCTCGTTACAAATGAATCAATAGGCTCTCCTTTCTCTTGCTTGCAGGTGCCAAATATTTATCTCTCGAATATGACGTTCCTGGCTGACTTGAAATTTTCCGCCAATGCATCCAGAATAATTTCAGGGCCCCTGCTCTGTAGAAAGTCCCAAGTTATGTTTATATATATGCTTTTATATACCGTATTTTCGCACTATAAGGCGTATCGGATTATAAGGCACACCCTCAATTAATGACATATTTTAAAACTTTTTCCATCACAATATAGTAACACTCAAAGTAATAACAAAAATAACTCAAATAATAACTCTAAACTCTCAATAGCATAATAACTCAATATGACCAACCTTGTTCAACTGTAAACACACAAAAGAAACAAGTAAAGCTTACTTTATCAGTTCATTCCCCATCTACGAATCCCAATCTCAATATTTATCCATATATAAGGCGCACCATCAGCTTTTTAAAAAAATTAGGGCTTTTAGGTGCGCCTTAAGCCGTGTTCAGATGGTGCGCGTCATTTACGCGAGGCGTTTTGTCGGGAGGTCAAAATGAAGTTCACTTTTCACGCAACAGTATCACGTGAGGGGAGGGAGTAAGCTTGCTGTGCACTTTACAGTGGATCCGGAAAGGAGAGCATTGCTGAGAACATTCACTTTTCCGGGATATGGCAGAGAAAATATTTTCTCTGACAGCACCTTTATTATTCTTTTTTTACACTGCGCGTCCCTCGCTTTCACGGCAATACTCGTCTGCCAAAAAAAAACAACAAAAGTTTCAATCAAGTGGCCAATACCGTGCTAAATACTGTACTGTCAGTGCTGCGCTATCGTTAGCTTAGCACAGTAACTACGGTTCAACAGCTGTTAAAAAAAAAAGAAGAAGCAAACGCTGCACATGCAAGTTGTTGCAAGTTCTCGCTTCCGCCTTTCTACAAGCCAGGTGAGAGCTCTTGCTTGGCTCTGTTTTGTATTGAAAGCTCAGCTGGCCATGTTGGATCGCTCCCGATGACCGCAAAGCAGCCGCCATGATTTGTTCCTGCCCCCTGCTTGAGACGTTGAACGTTCCCGAAGCTGATTGGCTGACGCGAAGCGACACGCAAAAAAAGTTCAATTTTTTGAACGTCACGCGTAATTACGCGCCGCACGTCACTCCTTCGCGTCCATTGCGTCGCTCGGCGTGACATCGCGCCCATCGCGCGAACTCCATTGACTACAATGCAAAACGGTGCGGAAAATACAGTACATATATACTGCCCGTCACTCTCCGCAAAATTGCAGCCTGTACCTCCTTTGCTTTGTCCAACAAGCCTGTTGCCAGTAAATAGTCCTCAAATTCCGTTCTGAAGTTGTCCTAGTTGCTTGCCAGATCTCCACTCATCCTCATCTCCTCTGGTGGTGGAATGTTGGCAGTCATCTTGGTGTTTTAGCTTAGCTTATTAGCTTCCACAGACACTTCACACGTCTTTTCCTGACTTGCTTTCTGACTTATTATTTCCCATTTTCTATCGAAATAAATCCGTAGCTTCCCTCTTAAAGAGATCTCATTCCTGCCACTTCTGACACCATGTTTAAGCGCACAATGAAGAGACCAGACTCGATTCAAGCTTGGACATAACTGTATTGAGTTTTCAGTCAGCAACGTGTTGTATTGCCTCCCACAGCCGGGGCATACTGCCACCGGGGGGCTTGGGGAGTGTAAAACCCCAATCTCTATAACACTTCCTTCATGGCTTCTTTCCCTCATGGCTCGCCTCTGCCCCAGCCGTAACAACTGGCGGCCCGCAGCTGGAACCGCAGAATTTTCCGGGCGCAACAGGGCCGCGCCAAAGTCCGCGAAGCCAAATGGAAGTTTACCGATGAAAGATCACCGATGAGTGCCCTGCTGTAAAAAAAAAAAAAAAAAAAAAGTTCAATTCTGGCATTTGGCCTTCCTGTGTGGAGTTTACATGTTCCCAGAGCCCGTGTGGGCTCTCGCCGGGCACTCCAGCTTCCCCGTAAACTCCAAATACATGCACGCCAGCTGTATTGGACACACTAAAAACTTGGGTGTGATTGGGTGGTGCATAAATGGTTGTTCACAATGTGTGCCCTGCGATTGTCTGGCAACCAGTACAGGGTGTCCCAAAGACTGAGACTGCTGGGATAGGCATAAGCAAGCCTGTATAATAAAATGGTAGAACAAGATTTATTGTCATTTCATAAAGTGCATTTGTATAATAAAATGGGAGAACAAGGTTTATTGTCATCTCACAGAAAATTCATCCATCCATCCATCCATCCATCCATCCATCCATCCAGCCAGCCAATGTGTGACAAAGGCCTTCACTGATGTCTCAAATGCTAGTAGAGGCTCACTCGATCTTAAAAGCTGCTATGGCCGCTGTGGACTCTAGAGGATGCCACATACTCAGGGGAAAATTAATCTTTAATATTATTATCGGCAGCATTGGGCGAGTTCCATACTGTAATGAATTATTTGTTACCTATTACTGTCATTTCAAGTAATTAGTTACATTACAATGTTACTGTATTTAAAATGTAATGCATTACACTAATATTGCATTTATTTTATATTACTCTCACCATCATAACTGGAAATATGGATTTGCCATTGTAAATGTAGCTCATTATGCTCATTACACATCCAGTGGAAGGTTTGCTTAAGCCCAAAGCCAGTACAAATCATTTCATCTGCATTGTATTTTAAAACTTTAAAGACATCGTGTTTTTTTTTTTTGTAACAGCTTCACAGCATAGTGATGTATTGTTTATGCTGTAGGCAAAAACAGTCAGTGCATTTCACAATATCAATGTTAATATTGAATTTCAAGATCAGTTGGCTAGGTTGGAGACATGTTTAAAAAATACATGGTTTCGGTGGGGCTAACGTTAGGAGCTAGCCTACATCATTTTTAAGGTGTTTAACATACTGTCTAATGTGAGTTTTGTATGCTTCATCTTGATACACATTGACCAGCACTATTAGTAGACTATTATTAATAGCAATTGTACAGAGAAAATTAACATTAGCTTACAAATAATAATAATAAATAATAAACAAATACAGAGTTATGAATGACAACTAAAGATTTGTTTTAAATGTCCATTTTATTTACAGTCGAACCTCTACATAGTGAACTTCAAGGGTCCGAGGAGAGAAGTTCACTATGAAGAGAGATTCACTTTATAGAGGTTTTCCTAAAATGTTCAGAATTCATTGATGAAATATGTGAATAATTTTTTAATAAATATGTAAATAATTTTATATACGTTTATATACGTTTTTTTTTTAAATAAATATGTTAATAAATATGTAAATAAATGTACAGTGCATAGCGCTCGACCAGCACCGGCAGCTCAGTCGTTAGCCAAGAGTTAGCAATTGTAGGATCGACGGAAGCCGCTTCGCCCGACACAGTCTTGCAGACGACGCCGTGTCGCAGTTTGAACTTCTCTAGCCAGCCTTGACTTGCTTTGAACGAAGTGTCTCCATAATGCTTAGCGAATGCCTCAGCCTTGGCCAGGAGCGTAGGTCCGCTGATGGCGACGTTTTTAGCTCGCATCTCCTGAAACCACAACAGCACTGCCTTGTCGACACTCTTGAATTTTATAGGCTTCATGCGCTTTGTGCTTCCACTAAGCTTTCCGCCTTCCACAAGTCGCATTATCTCTTCTCTCTTCTTCAGAATGCCACATATCGCAGCAGGCGAAGCATCGTACTCCTTTGCAATGGCATTCTGCTTCACTCCACTCGCACACTTCCGAATTATGTCGCACTTCTCCTCCAACGACAAAGGCGTTCGCTTCCGACTTATAGATCTAGCATCCATACTTTTCACGGCAGATTCCGACATCTTAGAATTTTCGGAGGGATGACCAGCGGAGAAACGCGTGCGCAGTGGACGGCGGACGAAGTGAAAATGCAAGAGAAAGTCGCGGCGCGCGAGAGCGGCTAGGCAGGGAAGAAATCCCGACAGTGCGCCCAATTTTACAACTTCACAATTTTCGATAAGTTCAGATATTCACAATATAGAGGTAGATGCTGTCAAGGGACTGACTAATAGCATCACTATGAAGAGATTATTCACTATGTGGAGTTTCCCTATGAGGAGGTTTTACATACACGTCAAATATAGCTGTTTTGCAAGGGACCGTAAAGATCCGTTCACTATGAAGAGAGATTCACTTTGTAGAGGTTCACTATATAGAGGTTCGACTGTATTAATTCAAAGGATTCAAAGTGCTTATTGTCATGTGCACCGTGTAGAACACGGGTGTCAAATTCAAAGCCCGGGACCAGATCCCAGCCAGCACATCATTTTATATGGTCCTCGAAATGCTGATTTGAGTTCAAGTTTCTGGCTAAAATACCAAACCCGCAAGTTGACTTCAACTTTGAAAATTTTGGGGGAATAAAAAAACAACCATTATTTTCTTCCCAATCGATCTTCTGAAGTTTTTACCAGACTCTGATTTCAAAGCTAGCTTAGTGTTTGACAAACACCCTTAAAATTTATTTGATTTGGATTCATTCCAGCCCTCTGACAGAAACAATAACTACAATGTGGCCCACGATAAAAATGAGTTTGACATTCCTGGTGTAGAAACATGTTTCTCCATACAATGAGATTCTTGCTTTGCTGCTCAGACTGATGTTATAAAAAAACAATAAGTATCAAGTTAAGTCAAAATCAATGTATAAACAACACATAAGTAGCAGTGCACAAGAATGAACCCTTAGCTCAGAATGGAGCCTTGCCCCTCTTCCGGCGCTCTCCTAGAAGCACACTCCTCGAGTCAGCTGGCTCACTCAAGATTGGGGTGTCGGGGCCCTCCTGGTGGTGGCAGGGTTGCTTGTGCGATCTCACAATGAACTGCAGGTCTGATGGCATAAGCCCACTAAACTCGAAGCTACAAATGTTGGCAATTCTCAACAGTGCCTGCCTAACGTAGACTAGCAGTGCATGGCAACCGCATGGTGAAAGGAAATGCACAACAAAGTAGAAAAAGCCTGCATTCACGAGCAGAGCAGGCAAACATTATTATCTCTTGATAACAACGTGTATGTTCAATGTATAATTTATTTTGCAACAATGCTTGTCAAATAATATAATTTGCACAAGCTATAGTTGCAAGCCTGTGGGTCCAGTTCCATAAAATCATTTATGAATAACTTTCACAACTACCTGCTGTGATGATGCTTCACCAAGGGAATGATCATTTTTGGATTATTCCTCAGGTGAAGCATCATCATAGCAGGTAGTTGACAATTATGTTGCAAAATGTTGTAACAACTTTGGATAATTTAATAGCTTGCAAACTAACAACTTGTGACTCCAAATGCATATATTATTTAAAAAAAACATTAACATTAAGTAAATAATAAATAAATTGGCCATTCACATTAACTAGAAAGCAATATCTTAAATACATTGTAATTTAATTGGACAGTCACATTGTTAACCACAACAATAAATACAATAAACATACATTCTTTATTTGTTATTCGGATTAGAATTTCGCTTGTGCGTGAAAACCATTTTTTTCAAAACAACTGCAGTGTTTGTTTCTACCAGGAGAGGTCCCTGCTGTTACAGAAGTTTCAAAAAAGCAATTGGCCTCAAAATGGCCCACAAAAGCGTCATTTGACCAATACGGAAAATGAGCATATACAGTATTATCCTTAACGTTGAGGCGTGATGAGCAATTGAAAGCTCCTTATTCCATGCCATTGGGATTGGCCATTCCATTTTTTTGGATACAATGAATGGTGGATGATTTGCACTATCAACTTCTTTCCCTGGTAGCTTGATGTAATGTCCTCTCAAGTTGCATATTGTGACTTTTATTCACAGAATAGAGCCGTATTCACAGACAGCAATAAACAGGAGAGATTTACTCACAGATGTGAAGTCGTATATGGTGAAACTTTGCAGTTCAAGTGAGACTTGAATTGAAAAAACTTTGCACTTGCAGGTTTTAGTTTCATATTCATAAGGAAAAAAAATATCAAACACACAATTTTGGTTCACAGTCATAAGGAAAATTTTCAAAACAACACGATTTAGTCATACTCACACGAAACTTTTTCATACTCACACCATACAGACTCGGACTCACAAGATATAACTATTACAGATGGAAATTATGGTTACGAATGGTTAAACACGTGTACAGTACATCTTTTTGACAGCAATATTACTCCATACCAAATAAAACCTCATCTTTGGCATCAAACTGGCCAGCGTCAGCCCTGCCAAACAAGATCAAAAGTTGAGACCTTAGCTTATGCCCCTGTGTGCATGAGCTCCATTATCCTGATTGATCACTCAAAGCATTGTGTGTTAAGATTGAGTTCATACTTATTGAATATGATAATTCAACGATAATATTTATTTACAGAATTGTGATTAGAAAGGCTGCAAAATAACATTACTGTAGTGCGAAGGCTGAACTCCTGGCAAGTCACAAGATTTTCATGTTACACGTTTCATAGTTTTTCCTTCGCCAAACGTATCATATTTGATACATGATTTTTTGAGCCCTCCACTCGACTACCGTGACAATTTATTTCCCTGAAAAATCCAATGTGGACAATTAGTTACATGTAATGCACAGAATAACCAGCAGCTGACAGTAATTCGAGCAATTTAGGTCTCCCATTTGTTCTTAGAATTTTGTCATGAACAAGGAAAAACATGCAGGTGATTTTTGAAGAATGCCTTTGTCAATTATGAAAAGGTTAAGGTGAGAATAATATTTTTTGTGTGTGTGAAATATCAAAAGGAACAGTTACTGGGTTTATCCAATGTGAAATTATTTAATATTTTATAATCTATGTTTTAGTAAAACCATGTTGAGAATTTCATATCAAATTTGATACAGCGGGTAAATAAGGTCATGTAACTTTAAATCAGTCAATATATATTATAGATTATTGCCCAGCCATTGCAGACACATACAACAGGTTCATGAGAGGCATTGACCTTCTTGATGTGCTATCGGCACTATAAAAGTTCAACTTCATATCCCAAAAATGGTACCGCTACATCTGGTGGCACACCATTACAATTGCATTAATCAATGCATGGATCCGCTACAGAAAAGACCTGGAGAAAATGCAGCCCAGGCAGAAACACCTGCCCTTCTGAAGGTTTCAGGCTTCTGTTGGCTCTGCCCTCACAAGTGCAGGAAAGGTCAAAAAGGTTGACAGACCACTGTCAGAAACAACGCCGACCCCACTGTGAAAGAGGAAAGCCAAATTTCCAAAGTGTCAGTTGTACCCCGTGATGTGAGAAAGGATAGTCTTGATCATTTCCCAACCTGGGAAACCTGACAGAGAGGCAGGAAATGTGTGGGCCACTTTGCCCATGTCTGTTGTCAGAAACGCAAAGTGCAACTTTGTCTGAACACAGACAGAAGCTGTTTTCAAACCTACCACCGTGCAAAATAAAAAGCGTTAATCAGCAAATGAATACTTAAATCTTCCACACTTCCATCCTGCTATTTCCATTGGTTGATTTCATATTGTTGCATAGCATAGGCAATTTTTTGTTTGGAAGCACCAATGTGTTGCATTTGTTTGTTTGTTTGCATGTTTTTGTTTGTCAAGAAAAAATGTATACAGTGGGCCCCCGGTTTACGAACCCCCTGTTTTACGTATCTTTCATACGACTTGGACCGTGGCGTTTTTTTGTCGCCCTCTTACGCAGTGTATCCGCACTATTTTTTTCGCTTTGCTGCATCAACAAAAACAACTGTTCTCGCATGTCACGGAAACGGCGATATGCTATTGGTCGATTAAGGTCACAGTCACGGTCTTAGTCACGGAGATGCGGATATGCTATTGGCCGGCGTCACGTCACTCACAGAAATGCCGATATGCTATTGGCCGAACGCCTTCATCTATCTTGATGGCACGAGCTGGTCGGTGTGTTGTGAAGACTTTGCAAACTATATGTTAGACATGGCTTCTAAAATTGCAAGTGGCGGTAAAGGAATAAGTAAGAGGATGATGACAATAGAAACAAAGCAGGAGATAATAAAAAAATACAAAGGAAGCACACGCATAGTTAACCTTGCTAGTGAGTATGGCCATAACCGCTCGGCAATCGGTACAATTCTCAATAACAATGAAGCTATGAAAGCAAGCAAGTCTTCTAAGGGCAAGACTTTCCTTGTCAGGGGACGGACCTCGGTCAACAACAAAATGGAGAGGCTTCTTCTATTATGAAATAAAGAGAACGAATTCGCCGGTGATATGTTTTCATTAAGAGATGTTCTCGTTTAAGGAAAAAAAAAAAATTCTGTGGGTTGGTCTTTGCTCCCCTCCGCCTCCACCCAGCTCAAGTCACGTTGCCCCAAAGGTAAATGTCATTTTTCCTTGTATATTTATATTATTTGATTTAACTATACAGTAGATTGTTACTAATTTCTAATATGTGTATAAAGTCGTGATGTTTTTACCTAATGTTTTTGCACGCATTCACTAATTAACATAGATTTGGATTGCCCGTCATACGAGCAATTCAAGTTACGAGCATAGCCGCTGAACGGATTAAGTTCGTAACACGGGGGCCCACTGTATATCATTCACTTCACAATAAGTGCCCCCTTTTTTACTTCTACCATTTGGATGAATTTGACAAAAACGCCAGTAGAAACGCCAAATAACAACTACCATTTAAATCCCGAACATCCTCTCCTTCCTGTTCATCATTTGCGCAAATTCCTTGTTACTCCTCTTTGAGGACTCATTTTCAGACCTGTCCAATTTGTTTGAAATGGAGGTCTTCTGAGATGATTTGCTGATCATTTTACTCGGGATTTTTTTACCTAAGTGATGACTGAAGAAACAGTCAATTCGTCTTTTCCTTTTCATAATGGGTCAAACTACGCCAGAAAAATTAGCCACGCAGCCTCGTTGTTGACAACAAAGAGGCAACAAGGCGATGCTTGACGAAAATGCATTTGAAAGTGCAAACACTGTCATGTTTTGTTGGTTTTTAGTTGTGGGTTTATTTTGGGGGGTTCTGTTCTTTTTTGTTCACATTCCTCTCATGTCACCGTGCTAGTTTGATTTGGTCCACCTGTCTGCGTTCATCTGCCCCTCGTATGTCCACCAAACAGCTTCCCCTGCCTATTATTCCTTCCCAACTATTCTGACTAATTTGTGTGTGTGTGTGTGTGTGTGTGTATATTTAAGCCCAGTTTTGATTACATCTAGTTGTTGGATCATAGTCTCATGTCACAAGTCCTGTGCCTTTTGTCCATATGTTCTCATGCTAACCTGCCAGTTAGAATTTTCCCGTTTTACCTGCCTGCCTGTCTTTTTCTGAGATTTTTGTTGTTGTGCTGTTTTCCTGCTTTTTGTTCTTGTTTGCCCTTCGACTATTAAATCATGGTTTCTAACTCGCACCACCTGTCTCGGAGCCTCCATGCACCTGGGTCCACTATCCCTGCAATCACTCCGGTGTACCTCCCAGCCACGCCGGCCCATGACAAACACGTAAAAAACAAAAGCATACTATGTCGAATTAGAATTACTGTATATATAATCATTTTTAACCAAGTAAATGACATTATAATAATTATTTTGCATTGAAATTCATAATATTCAAACACTGATATGTGGAAAAAAATTGGTCTGTTTTGAGTCATGCGGGTATGAGTTGACCCCCCCATTACAGGGGTTAAAAATTGAGGAAAAAAAAACTCAACATGTGCACAGAGAAATACGGTATGTAAAACACCATGCAGTCTTTGTAATGAATGAGATTGACATGCCGCACATCCACAATGAAATCAGTTTATGAACCTGTTACACCCAGCCTAGGGGAACTGGGATAACATGTGTGCTTCCCGTCCGTACCCTCACCACCAGAAAAAGCCCGTGAAACTAAAGTTGTTGAGAACAAAAACAGCAGCTTTTATTTTCTTCGGAGGGAGAGCAAACAAACAAAATAACAAACAAAAGACCATCTGAATTCCTAACTAACTAGCCAAACAAAAAAGGAAACGAATGACAATTGGCTTACTAACTACCTAACGCAAAAACAGGAGAAAAAGGGTTAAACAAAAACGGCGTCTCCCTCCTACTACTGCTGCTCAATTCACAGATTCTCATAAACACAGCGAGCAACACAGATGCACACGAACAATTTCTGAGGTGGCGTTTTCTGGCGGTGGGATGACCGGAGAGAGAGAGCGAGAGCTTGATCCGTGGACTGTTTAAATAGGGTGGCAAATCAGGAGAGCCAGCCAATGGGATGACACCACCTGCACATAATTGACACACTCCAACCAAAAGGCACTCATGTACACTCACCCACTCACACACACACAAACAAAAGAGAACACAGCAGAACATACGAAAACTACATATGACCCACGGGTCATAACAGAACCACATGCAGCCAAAGGTAATGAATGGCCTAGTTCATGCTCATTGTACCTGAGTAATAAGAACAGGTACAGGTGTTCTGAAAAATTAATACGCCACAAAATACAAAGTAGAGGGGAAAGCTACTCAAATACAGTAACGTTTTTATACTTAGTTACTTACCATCCCAGTGTTTGTTGTTGCCCATATCAGTTGGTAAAGTTGCTAATTTTACCTCACAAAGATAACTTCTCTTCCATCACAATAATTAGTTCAATGTGTAATTTCACAAGTCGAATTCTGATCAGAATATTAACTTGAAAAAATCCTTAAATACTGGTTTTAAGAGACATTTATGTAAGTCTCCTGACCCGTCATGCTACTTTGAATCAATGGTGTTAAGATGGTAAAGATGGTCATTTCCTGCCTCTTACATCCTCAGTCATTTCAGGAATGTCTGACAGGAACCAAAAAAACTTCACCCCTCTCCTCCACTATCACTCTCCTCACAAAGACCTATGCAGGTCAACGTCCATCCAACAGGCCCTCCATCCTCTTGTTCATCACTCATCCATCTATTTGCCTGTCATGATGTGACGGTATCCAGTGCAGATGGCAGAAGCGAGCTGGCGTCAAGTTGAGCCTTCCCTTACGAGGGTTCCATCTCAGAGCCGCGTCGGTGCCTGGAGTGCCACGCCAACTCAATCTTAGTTGTGGACAGTCAAGAAAGTGGGAGCTGTCCCATCAGTCTCCATTATGTGTCACTGTAGTTGCTCCGCTGTCGTGTTTCTTTGGTACTCCAATGGAGATGCTGTCTCATACATCATCAGTGAACAAAAGGCCTGGCTGAGCAGCTCGGGGTAGGAGGTAGCTCCTTCCTGCCCCAGACAAACTTACACCCAGCCACACTCTCATTTCACCTCCTTATCCAAGCTATGTTAAAGGAATGACCCAGCCCAACGCTTCTCAGCTAGAAATTCATTTCATGATCAGAATTTTTTTTTTTTTTATTGGTAGTAAGTCATTTTTGTATTATGTACTGAATTAGGTATATGGTAATAATGAAAGACAGAAACACATTTGATAGTACTAGCATACAGTTTTAACATCACTACTTTTTTCAGTTCCGTGTCAAAGACTATAGGAGCTGCTATCTTTTGAATGTGACAAGGACATTAGCATTGTAATGGGCAGCTGCGTTGACATTACAGTGACTTCAATTAGTCCTCCCCCTGTCTTTATTAAAATGTGAATAAAATATTGTAATTTAATGTCAAGCAAACATTATCTTCATTTCATTTAAGCAAATCAATTGTGTGACAATTTATTGCATCTTTTTGCACAATTTTGATCATTGATCAATACAACCTCACATCGGATCATTTGCTTTTTATGTGTTTATGATCTAATCTGGTATGTTGTAAAAATATCTTGTTGTTTGTTCAATTTCAAACATGCCCTTGACTGTATTAATATGTCCCCAGCAGTTGAGAATACTCTTTCAGATATCAATGATGTGGCAGGAATACTTTGCCACATGTGCACCTTATTGCACACCACTTACTACGCTTCTTTTTCTGCCATTTTTGCTCTTTTTTTTTTATTGACACAAAATCATTTTACAATTTACAATAATAATTCCTTGTCAACACAACAGATCAACAGCACAACAAAACATGAAACTATAACACACATTTTTACAATCAGACATTCCAGATAACCATAACATCTATAGAATGAAACAAACTCAAAATAAAGATCAATATCAGTTTTGAATACTTGAAAACAAGGAGTGAAATTAAAAATATTTCTACATGGCTTTGTGGCCATTTTTGCTCTTCAACCATGAAAGAAACTGATCTGTGACGTCACTCGCGTTGGTGAAAAAAAACAAGCCGAAATCTATTGTCATAATTTATCAAAAAGTGAAACCTCAAGATATGGTCACTTCTGTAGAGTTTATTTTTTTTCTCTTCAAAGAAACAAAACAAAATAAAACAAACAATCTCCATTAGAATTAGATGCAACATAAGATTCTACTGCTCGTTAATATCAGTGCTCGACTACGATTTTCTCTCACGCATACTTACAGATATATTGTACACTCAGAATTGTCCGTAGAGTTATATTTATGTTTGCGAATGGTTGTTTGTCTGTGTGTGCCCTGCGATTGACTGGCAATCAGTTCAAGGTGTACCCCGCCCACTGCCCCAAAGACAGGTGGGATAAGCAGTTGAGATCATGGATGGATAGATGGTTCATCATGCTCGGCTCCCCAAAATGAGCCACTCAGTTCTACTCTTTTGGCTCCTTAGTGACTTCTCAATTTTTTTTGTTGCTTCAGTTAACTGCATCAACGTGTCCGTTGCACATTGGTCAATGTGAAGTAAATATTGTCAATGCACCTTGGTACACGACAGTCTGCACTGTCAGTTGACAACATCCTAATTCTTTATAACCTTGCGGCTTGAAAACATCCCATGCATTTGTGCCACGCCAGAGTAAAGGACAACTTCTGCGTCTCGCGTTTATGTAATGAGAATTCCGTCTTTGCTGTATGAGGGGAAGTCAAAAAGTAATAAGCCCTGTTCAATTTACAGTGATCCCTCACTACTTCAAGCCCCCCCATTGCGCTCTCACTCATTAAAAAAAACAATGCAGAAAGACTTGCTGTGAAGCTTCCCTGCATGCCAGACAGTTGAGTTAACTATAAACGGACTTTCCACCGGAACCCCTCAGACGTCCGGAGTGCAGCACGACCATCGACCAATGAGGAAAGAACTCCCACCCGCGAGTTGTACCTGCTCCTGCCCTCATTAGTCGATGATCACGCCAGGAGTCAATCGCGTGTCTTTTGGGAGTGCACTGGAATGTTATAAATCTCTTACCTGATTTTCTTTGTAATAACTTGGAATTTAGAGTGTGAACTCTGCTTGTTCTCATGTTTGGTCCGCTATAGGCTTAACTCTAATTCGACTTCCGGCGCCGCTAATATAACCGTGGCTCTCTGCGAGAGTACAGCCAAAGGGATAGGGAATGGGAAAGGACAACAGTACAGTTACTTTATAAGGTTTAATAATTTATGATAAGTAAATATGTGTAATATTTGTCTTAAATATATAAAGCATAAATACCTGTCACATTTAAAAAATGTAGGTACTTACATACACATGCATCATGAAAATCCTGTCGGGGGGGGGGGGGGGGGGGGGCGCAGTTTTGAGGTTTTTCACTTATCACGGAGGGGTTCTGGTACCCATTAACTGTGAACAAGGAGGGATTACTGTACTCGACTATAATTCACATTGTATTCAAACAATTTAAACCTTGAGTTCCTAAGCCTTTAATTTAAACCTGAAGTTCAGACACTCAAATATAAACCATGACATTTTTTTTTAGGGTATTCACTTAGGGTCAGCTATTTTGGAAATGCTCTTTCCATGTTAGTCAGAGCAAAAAGTTGTGATTGCATTCCTTGTTTTGAATGGGAAAGCTACCACAAATAAAATGTTTGAAAAGTTTGGAAAAATGATCAAATCTCCTGTGATTCCTGTGACTACAACAAACAACTTTTTGTTAAGGGATATTCCAGCTGTATGTTAGGTTTTTACAGGACAGGGAGGAGACGAAAGCAACCAAAGAAAATTTTTGAGTGATTCTTCCTTCCAGTGGTTCAGCATGTACTGAAATATGGAGGGAAGTGGATGATAGCTTTTGGACAAATGTATAAAGTCTTGGGCTGAGGGAAAATTATCGCCTTTTTGTCTCATCTACTTAGCGGGTTGCGAAGTAAGAAGAGAAAATGGCCCAGGATCCTGACCTTTGTCGAATTGCTACCTGAATATTTGGTACTTTTTTTTTGATTGGTAATCCTAAACAAAAACATGCCTCTACTTGAAACAAGCTTGGGTGTGGGCACCTGCAAATTGTCTTGCATCCCATTTAGCATAAACATTTGAAAAGCCCAGCTCTCACAATATTAGCAGGACTTCCATGGCTTAGTCCAAGAAGTTCAGTATGGTCATCAGAAAACATTATGCTATCATCTCTGACGAGTTCATCCATCTAAACACTGTTTTAAGGTAAGATGTTCGCTAAGATTGCTTTCAACTTTTTTTTTGTCGTTCCTGGAGGATGCTTAAAAATGGATATATATTCTTCTTGATCTTTGATCCTGGATACCCACTTTTTTCCCAGTGATGTAGCCTAGTGGTCCTCAAAAACCTGTTTCAAATATTTTAAAAATGTTAGTTAGTGGTTCCCCTTACAAAACAAGAAATTCTGTCACAGCTCTTTGCTTCTGATGCACATCCATCAATGATGTCATTTCCTAAATGGTTGACAGGAGGAGAATACATCCAAGCAACATTTTTAAGTCTTTTATATTCAAATGGGTATTTTATCTACACGCTGTTGAAATTTGGGGAAATATATGAACACTATGTCGAGTAAATTAAACAGCACTTGTTCATTTTTGACTGCTAAATGGTTCAGAAGGATTCATTCTTGCTCCAAAGTGTGTTTAAATTATGGAACTAAAAGAACTAAATTAAATTCCAATCCATCCACTTTATTTTAGTCACCAGCTTGCTGGTGCCTATCCCAGGTGAATTGGGGATTAGGCCGGGGACACCCTCAACTGGTTGCAAGCCAATAGCAGAGCACATGACAATCACGGACCCAATTACACCTAAGGACAATTTAGAGTGTCTAATACACCAGCCATGCATGTGTTTGGAATGTGGAAGGAAGCCACAGAGAGAACCCACGTGGGCTCAGAGAAAACATGCAGACTCTACACAGGAAGGCCGGAGCAAGTCGGGATTGAAGTCGGACTCTGAACTGCGAAGTGGATGTGCTAGCCACTCGTCCCCTAAATTACATTTATTTATTATATTTTAATTACATGTATTTATTAAGTTATTAATCTGTGGTCCTAAAGGGGGTGGGGAAAGGTTCGTCAGTTATCAAATGTTGTTCATAATAATTCTACATCAACTACTACTACTAACAAAAATAATAGTAATAATAATAATAATAATAATAATAATAATAATAATAATAAGCATTACACTAAAATTGTGTATTTTTTTTCCAAATACTTTTTTACAATGTCAGTAATTATTTAGGGTGAATATTTTTTGTTTTTGAAACCTCTTGAAATTGTCTCTCTAAAATAACCTTTTTACTGTTTTATTTCAATTCAATGTATTTTTTGTGTGATGATAAAATAAATAAGTAAGAACTGCCAGTGGACCGTCTTTAACTACTTTTTACAAACACCTTCAAGTGCACAATCTGAGATATTTGAGACAGTCCATTTTCACCAAGTTAATAGTGTCTCAGAGCAGTAACAGTGACAAATGAACTGGTTGCGCACCATTGTTTTATACGTTACTGCTGCTCGTGAAGATACAGTTGCAGTTGAAGTAATCATGAACCTTGTATGAGATTTTTACGCCTCATTTAATCTCAGAGAGCTGCAATTGGCTGACAACCAATACATGGTGTCTCCCGCCTACTGCCCGAAGATGGCTGGGATAGGCACCAGCAAGTCTATGATCCATGTGAGGATAAGTGGCTCTAGAAAATGGATGGATGGATGGATGGATAATCTCAGAGAGCCACAGAGATGGGTTGACTTAATCAGTGACTTCAGCGAGACTATTTATTCCTGCCAACCTTGCTTGTATCTGCACTTAAATATTTCTAGAGCAGTTGCTGGAACTGTCTAAAAACTATGACCAATCACCACCAAAATTCACACATATATATTCCTACTATATTGCCAGGTAAGTGTGCTCGCTAGTTAGCATACAGGCTAAAGAGCTGTTGGCTCTCTGTTAAAAAACTGTCTAAAAACTATGACCAATCACCACCAAAATTCACACATATATATTCCTACTCTTGTACACTTGAATCTAACTGTCAGAGTTATCAATAATGAGAGACTGGAGAAAAGCCAAAACTCTGAGTCAAACACGATCTTTTGCAAAAGAGGGAGAGCACCAGGGTCTTCCGGTGCTCTGGGGCTCTCCTCCTTGTTTTATTCCAAAGATTACAAAGAAGGCGGTTACAAGTTTCAAAATAATACCATATAAGGAGTTGTTTATGTCTGTAGCATGAGTGTGTGTGCATGTGTATATTTGTGTGTTCGTGTGTGTGTGTGAGTGAGTAGGTTAAGAGGTGTGCGAGCAAAGTGTTTTTATATGATAACATAAACACATATATACAATTATTCCATCACTTACAAACCTAAAATACAAAAATGTCTGATAGGTTCAAGTAGTGACAATTTCTCACTGTTTTAGATGATGTTTGAACTTGACAAACCAAGCCATGCAGGAACCATTAGAATGCTTGCCTTCTGTCTTCAGTGACATTAATCTTATTCTGTTCACTTCACAGAGCAGCAGACTACATTCCATAATTGAGCAATAAATAAATAGCAATGAATAGCAATAATCAACAGAGACAATGGTGCTAATAATGTAGTGCAGAATATCATGTGGTGTGAAAAAAATAGTGCAAGATATTGTTTATGCGTCAATAGGAGGCAGATTAGTTTATGAGGGATTTGTTGAGAATCTGAGTGGCTTGTGGGTAGAAGCTGTTAGCCAGCCTGGCAGTCCTGGCCCTCAGGCTCCTGTAGTGTCTGCCTGATGGCAGCATTTCAAACAGGTCGTTTTGTGGGTGTGTCCTGTCCTTGATGATGTTGCGTGTTCTCCGTAGAACCCTGGTGTGGTAAATGTCCTGCAATGAGGGTAAGGGTGCTCCACAGATGTGCTGTGAGGTCTTGATCACATGCTGGGGAGCCATCCTGTCTTGTGCCATGCAGTTCCCGTACCAGACTGTGATGGAGGTGGAGAGGACACTTTGGTTTGTGTATCTGTAGAAGTTGTCACGAGCCAAATTTCTTCAGTCTCCGCAGAAAGTACAGTCTCTGTTGGGACTGCTTGATGATCTGTCGAGTGTTGTGGGACCAGGTGAGATCCTTGCTAATGTAGGGGCAGAGAAATTTGAAGGCTTTCACCCTCTCCAACTCAGTCCCATTGATGAATAAAGGTTTGTGTGACTCCACCTGCCACCTTGGGTCATTGTTTTTTCATTTTTTTCCATGTTGAGGTGGAAATTGTTGCTGCGACACCAGGCCACAAGGTCTGACATCTCTTTCCTGTATGAATTCAATCATAAAGACATATATTTATGTTTTTCTAAGGGTCCAGACATTCGATCCCAGGCACTTATTGTATTAGGGCACTTAATGTCAATAGGGTCTAAATTTGCAGGTACAAAAATCCTCATTGTGACAGTAATCAATTGGGTAACTCAGTACTAAAGTAATGCATTACCTAATTAGGTAAAAAAAAAAAAGAATCAGTTACTTTTGGTAATAAGTACTAAATTACTTGATTACTTTAGGTACTAAAGTACTGAAGTATTCAGTGATTTTAGGAGCCAATGTACTAAAGTAACTATTTTTTTTCGTACTGTCATGGATGGCCGGGCGAGGCAGAGAGATGGGCTGAAGTGAAGGCGGGGGTGGTGGACCCAGATGAGGGGAGTCTTAGATATGAGAAGAGTGAGTGGAGATCCATTATTTATTGTCAGAGCCTGGCAGGAACAAAAACGGGCGAACAGCATGGCAAAGAAACTCCACGTTACAGGCAGGCGGTCAAAGTGGGAGGAAGCAAACTGACAGGACTGGTGACAAGAAACGGAAAAGGACGGAGACTAACTACACGAGACAATCGACAGGTAATGTGCAACTATGTTCCGACAATGGCTGTAACAAAAACTCGGCTTAAATACACACACACTAACGACAGATGTGCAACAGCGGGGGAGGAAACATTAAGCAGGGGAAGCAGATTGGTGGAAACACGAGTGGCAGTTTGATGCAAACAGGTGGACCAAACCAAAACTAACATGGAATGAAATGAAAAGAATAGAAACAGGAACTATGCAAACCGAAAGGAACAGAACCTTCCCAAAATAAACCCACCAAAAACCAACAGAACATGACAAGTACTTGAGAAATCACGAAAGTAATCAATTACCTTGGTAATTCAAAAAGTAATCAATTTGGCAATAATTTCAGATGAGTTTTATCGTGCCAATATTTTTAATTAGGATGTTAAATACCTTGTTTGCAGAGACCACACCTCTTATTGTGTGGCTGCCCCGCTCCCTTCACGATGTCGCTCGATGCTGAAAAGATGAAAGATGCAGCCATCCGTCATCTTGACTGCTCATCCTCACAAGGCTCGCGGCTGATGGAGACTATTCCAATAGTGTGAATAGCGAGGCCAAAAACAGGCCTTTTACTGACAATAAAATGCAAAGCAGCGTCAATAGTCCGCTCTCACTAATAGATCTTTCTCTGATCCAATTAGTCCCTGTGGGAACCAGTATTCATAACCTTAGTTCCGGCTGCAGGCGAATAATTTAATAGACATTGGTTTGTCTGGCTATTTGCACCCAAACACATATTTTTGCCACTAACATTTTCTACATTCAAACATTGGAGCTAATACTTTGCTGTTTACTTGGTCAACTCGGTGCTAAATCTCATCTCCTCAACTCCGGAGCCAAAATGAAACTAAAAGACGTGGGTAAAGTTGGTTTGTATTTTTTCTTGCACAGGTGGTATGAGATGTAGGGGATGTATGAATTGCTCCTGTCGTGCTTCAAGCCATTTTTATCTGCACAGGCGGGGCTGGTGTGAGAGCGCAGAATAAGCAAGGAATGATTAGAAATGCATCAGTGAAGGAGAATAACACTTGGGAGTGTTTTAGGTGAAAAAAAACAACACTGGAATGTGATTAAAAGCTGCAAAAAGTTGACTTTTCATGTTGTGGCCCCTTTAAACAGTATTCTTGAAGCACTGTCATTCAGGGAAAACAGGTTGTTCAATCATAACGTACTTTTACAAAGATAGATCATTTTAAATTTGGAGAGTGGTAGACTTTCAGGGCAAGAAAGGCCTTCTCTGCTGGCCTAACATGCCCTGTAAAATCAGTGCTCATTTTACCTCTGAAAAGTGTTGGGTCCTCAGGACATGCAATACTAAAGAACAATAGGTCCCAACAGAAATGTTTGGAGTCCCATAAATTGCGGAGTAAAAAGGACAACATTTAAGGTTCAACCTGTATTTACAAGATATGAGCAAAAACCAACAATGGATATTAACAAATGTCACAGAAAAAATTATTAAAATAATAGAATGAATTTACATGTAGTTTCTGTCATCATCTTCTTCATAGAATTGATATAATGGTCCATTTTGGTAGAAAAGTCCGCTTACCTTCAAAATGTCAACATTTGTTCCTCTTCTCGGTCTTCAGAAGCGTTTCGTTTTTTGTTGTTTTTTTTGTTACTGATTGTGTATTACTTTACTTGTCACCGATACTAACAAAATTGGCAGGTTTATGTTTCAGGCCTAAAGATCTCATGACATGACATGAAATTTCATGACAACGACATCTCAGGTAAGGATGAGAAAACGTGACCTGCAAGATAAAAAAAAACATGGTGGACTAAGTTTTAAAAAAAAATTGGGTAAGTGGTTAAAGGAATATAAGAGTTTGAGCTTAAAGTAGTTCATTAGATGTTGCTACATTCTGTGTATGAGAGTGTGAGACTGTAAAGTGAACAAAACAATATGGGGTGCAAGGGAGTGTAAGAATGGAATGTTTCAGAGCAAACGGTGCTAGTCGCGGGAACGAGATGACCTTGGCACCTGGTGGGAAACAACTTTGAGGAAAACTACAACCAGGAGGAGTAAGCAAGCGATTCTGCAGGGGAAGAAAGACCAATGAGAGCAAGCTAAAGTCAACTGCAGTATACACATAGCCAAGAAAATAATGCCAGGATGCCTTTGTTGATGTGCCATTTGCATATTGTGTAGTATAACTCATTGCTGGGCAACTCGGATGAGAGTACGTCTGCTGGTGGCAACAGCGGCGTAAAGGGCTGTATTGAGAGGGACCCGAGACCCAGGTGCTTGTATTAGATCTGCGTGTTAGGAATAAATCCACTCGTGTGTGAAAATGCCGGCTTCCTGATACCTTTCTGTTGCAGAACGAGCGCGCAAATTGTTGGATGAGTGGCAGTTGGGTAAGGTCACAAATTGGAGTCAGATTACTAACTTGAGTTTATGTTGATTTAGAAATAAAATTCCAACATGGTCAAGTTTTGCTGAGTAAAATAGTAAATGGACAATGATTAATATCTTGATTTCCAAAAAGCAGGGATGGGAATTTTTGACTAGCTCACAATTCGATTCCGATTTTAGGTTCTCTGATTCAAAAGGATTTGATTGAATCAAAAATGATTTCTGCTTCCATTTGTAGATGTGCAAAGAATCATCAAATTAATTCAGACTGCTTTGCAAGACAGAGTAAAAAAGGGAAACAGTTATTATTATTTTTTTTACACCTACAAAATTTTGATTTGTAAGGAACATGCCTTTTCCCCCCAAAAAATAACATGTGGCCAACCTTTACTCTTTGAAGCTAGATATAAATTAAATGGCTGTTTTATTATAAAACATGAGATTAAACAAACATAAAAAGGTAGAACATGATACTTTGTCATTGCCAAGAAAATTGCAGTACCAAAATATTATGTGAAAACTGTTGCTTGAATGAAAAATATTAATATTTCTTAATACATTTATGACAAACGAGAGATAAAAATAAAGTTTTTCAAGTGAGCAGCTAAATTGTATGTGTAAAGCATGAAACCTGTGCCAGTTTGTTCATCTGTCATTTTAAAATCGTTTTTGGAAAATAGCTATTTTACTCATTTAAATAAACAGTGTTATTAATAGTATAAATTAGGGCTGTGCAATATGGCCTAAAAAAAAAAATCTACAATTTTTTCACAAAAAAATCTTGATTCACGCTTTAAAACGATTTATTCCCCCCTCCCTAAAATCAATTTGCAGATGAAAAGAATTTGTTCAAAACAAGTTTGAATTTTTTTTGTTTACATTTTCCCTTCTGGAGTTAAAGTGACAAAAACAAGCCACACAAAATAAAGAGATGGCAAGCCCCGCCTGCCATTGTAAACAGTGACAATGTAACTTTTCAGTAAGCTTTATCTCGCTCCAAACTGACACAATGCACTCTCAAATTATCTTAAAAGAAATTCAACATAAAATCATAAGACCCTTGTTTGAGGTTGATAAAATAAAGTGCAAACAAAACCTCCAGTTACCTGAACATATTTTGCAAAATTAAGAGGTGCTTGTACGGTATGCAAAAAGGTATTTTAATAGGTCACTATTTTAATTCCTTGAATAATTTTAAATAAATTAAATATCTGCATCAAATGAAATGAAACATCTACAGTAAATAGTGGCCTTCCATTGAAACAACTGTGAAAATGTAACTTTTCAGTAAACTTTTCTAACTGACAGTGACACAAACATAACATGAAATAAAGTGTATGTGACCGTTTATGATCAAACATTTACAAAAGTTTAACAACTTCCCATTCAGTATCCAGTTACCACGTACCTGGGGTCCAAAACTTTCAGCAGGTGAATAAGCCCCGTCTTTTCCACGGTGTATATGGGCACCATATCTTTTGCAATATTCATTGCGAATGCATCTGTGACAGCTTTTCACTGGGCCCCTTTTTTATCATTTACAGTTTGTAAATGTTTCCAAGACGGTAGGTTGTTTTTTGGTTGCGTTAACGTTACTTGGGCTGCCGTGGTCTTGTTCGTGTCGTAAAGAGACACACCCCTCCCACTCGGTAGCATGCCTCTGTTTAAGGTGCTGCAGTAAATTGGTAGTACTGCTACCTTTGGTAGCAACAGCCTTTAAACAAACTTTGCAGTGAGGTGATGTTTTTTTTTTGTCTGACGCCTCAAACCCGAACCAGTTCCAAAAAAGGGAAGAGCGAGATCTGCATCTTCGTTGCCATTTTACCAATGCCCTAATTTCAGAATCTGATCTTAAACTTAGCACGAGCACTAATCACACCTTCAAGACATTTGAGGCTCTCGTTATGCGATCGAGCTCCTCACCACCATTCTATGTAGTAGTTATTTACCGTCCTCCCGGTCCATACTCTGGATTCTTAGATGAATTCCCTGAACTTATGGCTGACTTAATAACTCACACAGATAACATATTAATTATGGGTGACTTCAATATTAATATGAACTCCCCATTGGAGCCACTTACTGTGGCATTTCAAGCAATAATCCATGCATTTGGTTTTACACAAATAATAAAAGCAGCGACACACCGGAATGGTAATATCTTAGACTTAGTGTTAACCCATGGCCTAACTGCCCCAAATGTCACAATTTTGCCGTATACCAACGCTGTGTCTGATCATTATCTTATAATATTTGAAGTCCTAGCTCAGTGTGGTCTTATTGTCCACAACCAAGGCTTTAAGAGCCGTGATATTAACTCATCAACCACTGCTGCACTTTCTGAATTACTGCTTTCCACAACAGCTGCCTTTCCGTCTTTCACTGGTTCAGTCGATAAGCTCGTGAATGAATTTAATACGGTTCTTTTAAATTCCCTCAACTCTATTGCGCCGCTGAAACTTAAAACTCGTCCGAAGTGGCACACTCCTTGGTTTACGGATGAAACGCGTACGTGTAAATTGTTAAGTAGACAACTTGAGCGTAAATGGCGAACAACTAAACTCACGGTTTTCCGTCAGGCCTGGTGCGATAGCTTGCTGAAATATAAAGAGGCTCTTAGGTTAGCAAAAACAAATTACTTTTCCAAAATGATTAGTCTTAATAAAAACAACCCAAAATATTTATTTGACACGGTAGCACAGCTAACGCAACAGCAGCAGATTAATCATAGTTCCCTCCATTCAGCACACGATTTCATGCAATTCTTTACTCAGCGGATTCAGCTAACAAGGGAAGAAATAAAAAAGGCAGCGCCGCTTACCCCCTCGGCTGTGATTGTTGATGCTAGTTCGGACAATCAGGTTCAAGAAAGTCTGGTTACCCTGTCCCAGTTTGATTTAGTATCCCTGGAGTGTCTTACACACCTGGTTAATGCAGCAAAGCCGACGTCCTGCATGCTCGACCCGCTTCCAGGCAAACTCGTTAAAGACTTATTCCCGGTCTTAGGGTCATCTGTCTTGAATATTATCAACCTGTCACTCTCCTCTGGCATTGTACCTGAAGCTTTTAAGACGTCTGTCATTCAACCATTACTTAAGAAACCTCACCTAGATCCTGAAAATCTCTTTAACTATAGGCCAGTGTCACACCTTCCGTTTATTGCCAAAATTCTTGAGAAAGTTGTAGCACAACAGCTTAGCGATTTTATGATAGACAACAGTAGATTTGAACTCCTTCAGTCAGGTTTTAGGGCCAACCACTCAACTGACACAGCCCTTGTAAAAGTGACGAATGATCTTCTCTTAGCCATGGATTCCAACATCTCATTAATATTATTATTGCTTGATCTTAGTGCCGCATTTGACACTATTGATCATCATATTCTTATAGAACGTCTTAAATCATGTGTTGGTATCTCGTCTTCCAATTTTCTGCTTCTCAACCCTAGTAAAACAGAGATGTTAATTATAGGCCATGCTCATCATCAGCACTTGCTTAAGAATACCACGTTGAACCTGGAAAACTGTATTATTTCCCAAAGTAGATCTGCAAAAAATCTCGGCGTGATATTTGACTCAATTCTCTCCTTTCGAACACATATTAATAACATGACAAGAACGGCGTTTTTTCACCTCCGCAATATAGCTAAAATTCGCCCTATTCTTTCTCTTAGCGATGCAGAAACATTAATTCATGCATTTGTTACGTCAAGCCTAGACAATTGTAACGTTTTGTTTTCTGGACTTCCCATGTCCTACATTAAAAGCCTGCAGTCTGTACAGAATGCAGCAGCGAGACTATTGACAAGAAAAGTCACGAAAAGTTGACGAGAAAGTTCGATCATATTACTCCGATTCTAGCTGACCTGCCTTGGCTTCCAATACACGTGAGATGTGATTTTAAGGTGCTGTTAATTACTTATAAAATTTTACACGGTTTAGCTCCTTCTTATCTCGTCGACTTAGTATCACCATATGTTCCGTCCCGACAACTTCGATCACAAAATGCCGGTTTGCTATCGACCCCACGGGCTAAAAAGAAGTCCGCTGGATCAAGGGCATTTTCCATTCGCGCGCCAGTACTATGGAATGCCCTACCTATGGAGGTTTGCGCAGCCACCTCAGTAGAAATCTTTAAATCCCAACTAAAAACACATTTATATTCAAAAGCATTTTGTTAATTGAGCCTGTCTGCAGCTTTCTTCTTTTTTCTTGCCCCCCTCTTCCGGCTGGGAGAGGGGGCTAGCTAGATGGTGAGGGTTGACTTGACCACCTCCATTTGGTCCTGCGCTGATCGACCATCGCGGGTTAGGAGATCGGCCGTCTGCGGTCCACTTGGTTGGAATGTGGAATGGTTCCTGACCAGTGGCTTTGCCTGCTGTCAAGACATCACTGCACTATATAGCACAATATGTTTTCTGTAATGTATATTGTTTATGTGTATGTCTGTGTTTGGTACATGCAGCATCCACTTCAACCTGTGGGCCTGGAAGTGGGCTTCTCCCACATGTGGTCCCTTCTGGAGGTTTCTGATTTTCCCCTAATTGGGGTTTTTGAGTTTTTCTTTCCCCTTCTGGGAGTTTTGACAGGGGATGCTGTTGTGTACCTTACTGAAAAGATGTCTCTGTATGACTTCTTTTTTCGAAAGAGGTCTCCACATGACCTCTTTTCATCTGTGAAGCCCTTTGAGACTTCAGTGATTTAGGGCTATACAAATAAAATTTGATTGATTGATTGATTGATTTTGTTTATTTATTAAGTGCAGGGGGGCGGTGAACTCCGCGCTCTCAGAACTACGGGAGCTCAGCAGGCAGTAGAACAGGTGGCACAAAACAAAATTAAGTCCTCAAAAAGTAAAGATTCGAATCAACCGATAAACTCGATTTATCGCCCAGCCCTAGCACAACAATGTTTTGAAAGATGATTAATTTGAATTGTGTGTAGTTTATTTCAAATCAATCATTCAAATCCTATGGATATTAATTAATAGTACATTGTGGATTGTGTCATTTCTTGTCAATGAGTCTTTATAGTCTTGTTCTGTAGTCTCCAATGTCAGTTACTCGTTTTTGAAGGCCGAAAATCCCAGACTTCGCTTGTTTGGACGGGGTGGAAAGATTCGAGTGATTTGCCTTCTTGACCCACATATTGTGTCCCCGGTACTCGCAATTCTAAAAAACTATGGGTCCTGACAAAAATGTATGGAGTCCCAAAAATTGCACAGTAAAAAGGACAAATTTAGGAGCGTGAATCTTTGGCTCACCATTCGATTTCGATTTTGGGGTCTCAGATTCAATTCAGAATCAATTTTCAATTCAAAATGATTCAATTCATGCAAAAACGATTCCTGCTTCAATCTATTGATGTGCGAAGAATCAACACACAACTTCAGTCTGCTTTGCAAGACATAATAAAAAAGGAAAAATCACTCCTTTTTCCCAAAATTAACATGTAGGGCGTGGCCACAGGAGGCGACCTCAGCCCTACAGGACTGCTTTGAGTCAAAAGACTGGGACATTTTTAAGGAAGCAGTCACCTACAACGGCATCACAGATATTGAGGAGTACACAGACACAGTGACCTCCTACATCACCAAAAGCATGGACAACATGACCCACATCAAGAGGATCACCACATGGCCAAGCAGAAGCCATGGCTAACAGGAGACGTCCATAGGCTGTTGAGGGCCAGAGACAAGGCCTTCATCGCTGGGGAGAAATCAGCCCTGAGAACAGTGTCAGGTTCATTTGTCAGACATTTGTAAGAAATTGTACACAAAAAAGGAGACAAGGCAATCTTCCCATACTCTGCACTGCACTATTCACTTTATACAAGCACCTTAATTATACTTGCACTAGACTCCAACGATTCACACTATTCTGTTTACACTGTTAACAAGCACCTTAAGTATACTTCTGTACTGGACTTATGTGTATCTTGTGTATTTTATTTCTCATATTTTATATCTCGACTTGAGGATACTGCTGGAAATGTGAATTTCCCTACGGGGATGAATAAAGTATCTATCTATCTATCTATCTATCATGAGGGGAGCGAAGAGGAACCGGCCAAGGACAATTCTACTGCGCTCTGCCAATCTCTCCGACTCCCCTTACTTTTATTTGTTACAGAGATCCCTAACTACATGAAGGTCCCGGCCCTCAAGGGGCAGGGAAAAACGCAAGTCTATGGCCGGGACCTTGTGTACTTGTCCTACTATGTGTGAGCATGTGGGTGAGAAACTAATGCATGTATGAAAAAATACGTAGAGAAACATTCTGATAATGCATAGCAAAAATATCGATAAGAGTCACAGGTGTGGGAACGCTCCGACTGGCAGGCTTGAGCGGCTTTCCTTCTGCTTGAAAGAAAACAATGACGAGACAGTTCTTTTCCCACAAACAGTGCACTCATTCTCCCAGCGTACCATCAACATACCTAGCAGTACATCAGCAGTTTATTCATTCATTATTATCATTCAGTATGTGTTTATTCATTCACGCAGCAAAGCATTTCTTCATTGCGAGCATTAATATTTTGTAGCAAATGTATAATCACTATATCTATAATTATTCTAACAATAATTATTCTAACAAACAGCGAGAGCCAACCTGTCCCGTGGCATCAGGAAAGCCAAACAAGAATACACAAACAAGATAACTTCTCACTTCAAGGACAGCAAGAATGCACACAGCCTATGGCAGGGCATTCAGGCTATCACAGACTACAAACCTACACCACAAAGCTGCTAGAGCGACATCACTCTGCTCAACAACATTAACAGTTTCTTTGCACGCTTTGAGGAACAGAACACCACTTGCCCACAGAAAACACCACCACCGTCGCACGACCAGCCTCTGTGCCTGTCTGCTGCCAGCGTGAGGAGGACACTCTCCACCATCAACACCCGGAAAGCAGCAGGTCCAGACAACATCCCTGGCAGGGTGCTGAAAGACTGTGCGGAGGAGCTGAAAGATGTTTTTACAAACATTCATTGTGCCATCAGGCTTCAAAGCTGCCTCCATCATACCCGTGCCAAAGAAATCCTCCCCATCCTGCTTCAACGACTATCTTCCAGTGGCACTGACACCCATCGTCATGAAGTGCTTTGAACGACTAGTCCTGTCACACATAAAATCCATCCTGCCCCCCAGCCTGGACCCGTTCGCCAACAGGCAAAGCGATCCACAGACGACGCAATCTGCTCTGCCCTCCACCCGGTACTCACCCACCTAGACAAGAAAGACTCATATGTGAGAATGCTGTTCATAGACTTAAGCTCATCGTTCAACACCATAATACCACAACAGCTCACCTGCAAACTGGACAAACTGGGCCTCAGCACCTCACTCTGCAACTGGCTGCTGGATTTCCTCAGCCAGAGGCCTCAGGTGGTGTGTGTTGGCAACAACATCTCAGGCAGGATCACCCTGAGCATGGGGGCCCCACAAGGCTGTGTGCTCAGCCCCCTCCTCTTCACCCTATTGACACACGACTGCACAGCAACCCACAGCTCTAACCACCTCGTGAAGTTTGCTGACGACACAACACTGGTGGGCCTCATCTCCAACGGCGACAAGACCCACTACAGGAAAGAAGTGGAGCTTCTGACCAGATGGTGCAAAGATAACAACCCCCTGCTAAACATCAGCAAGACCAAAGAGATGGTCATCAGCTTCCAGTGGGGCCACACCCAACACCCCCCACTGACCATCGTTGGTGCTGCAGGGGAGAGGGTGAGCAGCACCAAGTTCCTGGGGGTGCACATCAGCGATGAGATCTCGTGGACCACCAACACTGCATCTCTGGCCAAGAAAGCACAGCAGCGTCTCTACTTCCTGCGCAAACTGAAGCAGGCAAGTGCCGCGCCAGCCATCATGACCACATTTTACAGAGGAACCATCAAAAGCATCCTCACCAGCTTCATCACCGTGTGGGGCGGAAGCTGCACTGACTACAACAGGCAGGCTCTACAACGCATCGTGAGGACAGCTGAGAGGATTATTGGTGCTCCACTCCCCACCCTGCAAGACCTGTACACCACCCACCTCAGCCGCAAAGCCATCACGATTGTCACCGATACAAGCCACCCTGCACACAGTCTGTTCAGCCTCCTGCCCTCCGGAAAGAGGTACAGGAGCCTCCGCTCCCCCACCACCTGACTCAGGAACAACTTCATCCACCAGGCCGTGAGACTGCTGAACTCTCCCCCCTTCCCACCCGTGAAACTGCTGAACTCTCTCTCTCTCTTCTGTCCTCTCTCCCACATTCAGCTCCAGCCAGAAGAAACACCTAGCTGGCAGATGAAGTTCAGGTCATTTTACCCCCCACACAACTGGGACAACCACAGTCAGACTTGTCTTGCTTTGTCTCATACTGTTGGATTGTCTTGTCATATGCTGCTTGCTACTTATGTCTTGTCTTGGGATACTCTTGCCATACCTGATTTTTCGTATTTAGTTTTTAGTTTTAGTTAGTGGTTTAGCAACACAAGGCAAAGTAGATCTAACATACTGCACATTACATTACTATAGATAAGAATCTAGTTTTTAGGATTGTCTCGTCTTGCGCACCTGCACTTGGTTATTGTACATGTAAAACGCAGAGGATAGTGAGAAAAACAATTTCGATTCCTTTGTATGTTAAGCACGTGTGAAGAAATTGACAATAAACTTGAGTTTGACTTTGATGTAGACAACCGTTACTCTTTGAAGTTAACAATAACGTTTATAACTTTTTCATTACAAAATAAAATTAAACAAATTTAAAAAATGTTGCCCAAATGAAAGTGATTAAACCTCTCAGAATGTTTATAACAAACAAGAGATGAAAATCAACCTTTTCAAGTGAGCATCTAAATTGCAGTGGTGGGCCATCAGGGCCAGCAAGGCGTTCTCTGCTGGCCTAACATAACCTGACATCATTATCATATTATCATCATTATCATTATCATAATAAATTATATATATATATATATATATATATATATATATATATATATATATATATATATATATATATATATATATATATATATATATGTCTTTTTTATTTATAAAATTATTCTCCATATTCTGTTCTTTTCGTGTGATATTATATCCATTTGGTTATGCATCTTCGAGTGTTGTAGTTTTCAGTTGGAGTTTTTAGCCAATTTGAATTCAACTAACTTGTGTTGCCTGTATGGCTGTATGTAATCTGCCTTAGACAGAAGCCAGGACATTCACATCAACACGGCATGGGCTTCATTTTTCTTTTTCTGCCATTTTTTGGCACAGATTTGATAACATAAGAGTATAAGTATCGTAAAGTAACAAGAAAGGAAGGTTAATTGCTAGGGGTTAATTGAGAGATAAAGTTATTTTAATAGTTTATTTTAATTCAGGGTTATATATGATAGTTACGTTATAAATGAGAGCATGTTTGATCTGTTGTATTTATTATTATTCCCTGAGTTTATGAGGAATCTTGCAATAAATGTGTTTCTTAAAAATTAGCATGAGAAAGCTATGCAAAAGTCAAGGGTTTTTGTTTGTGTCAATTTTGATTTCATATTTACATAAGTTTGCTTTTGACTTAGAATTGTTCAGAGGGCCAGTGAAATACTCGGGACATAATCTAAACAAGAGAAGTGAAACTACCTTGGAAAACGGAGAAGCAACCGCCTTATAAAGTCCAAACCAATGAACCAGTTGTTTGGAAAACATTGTAGACACACTGGGAACCAAAGGCAAATTTAACAAAACATTGCAGAAAGGAATGTACTTGGGAAAGCACAACAGTGTTAGCATGGTACATTTCAGACGTGTGAATAGGAGATGTATATTGATAATAGAATTTAGGCATTAGTGTAAAAGTGAATATTGTCCATGTCAAGTCAAAGAGAAGAGGAATTGCTAGATTATTGGCATGGACCACCAGTAGAGTGGCAGGGGGTTGCTGACACCGGCGACTGTCAAACCATCCTTGAGCAAGACACCGAACTCTAAATTTGCTCTCAGTAGAGCTGTTTGTGCCCTGTATGGCGGCAGCTTCCAATGGGGTATGAATGTGTGTGTGAATGGGTGAATGTGAGGGTTTGAAGGGCTCTTTCTATACCGTATGGTGTGGAAGGTGCTATATAAAATCACTCTATTCACCATAAATTATTTGGATCCTGAAACAAAACTTATTTTCTTCTCTGAATTAGAGAGATGTGTTCTTTTCAATGTGAGAAGACGTATGTAGATATCATTACCACGAGGATATTGGGGAAGATTGCACAAATGTCTCCCAACCAGAAACCATTTGCTTGTACACATATGATCCTCCATGTAGACAGTCAGATTATGAAATACATGGACGACATTCTGGGAAGTAAACTGAACTGTGAGAAAGACACAGATACAAGATACATTGGCTCTATTGGAACACCTTTCGAAAATTATGTATGAGGAAAATTTAAAGAGAGGATTCCGCTGAGCTCAAGTTGCAAAACAAGCAGTCGTGAGGCAACAAATGGGCCACTGTATTAAGCCACGGAAAAATTCATATCTCTGCTACCAAAATGGCTGGACTACAGCCAATCAGCGCTACACCATTTATGGGTCGAATCTTTACTCTGAGTGTGGCACAATTAAAAATAGATTTAAAAAAATTCATGGAAGAAACTAACCGATCTTGGCCTCAGTGTTTGGACTTAGTTAAATGATATATTAATATCACAAGTACCTCAGGGTTGACTCACTATGAGATTCTTTTTGGCAGACCATATATGCTTTCTCGTCTTTCCACACATTGGGAATTGGACAATGAGGCCAACCTAGCCGATTACATGCGAAGAACATTAGAGAAAAGAGCCGAAAAGGAATTACCAGAAAGTGATTGTATTTCTGTTCAACAGGATTTGCTGTTTGTTCCAGGGGACTGGATCCTGATCCGAAGCATCAGAATGATGCGTTGGCATTGTAGAAAGTGGGAAGGCCCTTACCAGGTGTTATTGACCACACCGTAAATATTGCAGAAAAACGTGTGGATACATCTCACACTAAAAATGTCATCTCTACTGAGTTACCCAAGCAGAAAGCGTGAGCAAAGTCTAACTAAACGGTGGGAGTAGATTTATGGTATCTGATAATATCAAAAGTTAGTGAGGAATTCCAAGACACGCTTCTTGATTAGGGGTTACTTTGTTGACATCGTCATATGGGTAATTTTCTTATAGGCTACATTGTGTTGTAGTGGACGTGTAGTGAAGGGAAGCTATTCCCTTCACTACACGAAGCCAATGCCACCCCCCAAAATGGCCGACATTCCAAAGACCACCACAACCTCAACAGGTGACCAACCACTCTCCTCTGCAATGGATGGCAAGGACCAGGGAAACGGACAACCAGATAACTGTCACATCCCTGGTTTATCATGTCTTTTTTGTTGTTGGCGAGGTCCTCCTGCTACGACGAGAGGGCGGGGTCACTTGCCGCGCACCTGACGACCATCGTCATCAAGGCCTTACTTAAGGCGGCCGGCGCAGGAGGACAATCGCCGGGTTATTCCATGAGCCACTCTTCATTGAAGCCTTAGTCGTTCCCAGTGTTTTCTAATCCCGAGTTCCCGCATTTGCGCATTTTGTTTTGTACTTTGCCTTGTGCTTTTTGCTTCGTTGCTCGTTTGCCTTTTGCTACTCCTCTGGGTTTTTTTGTTGTTCCTAGTTTTTTGATTGTCCTCCTGCTGATCTCGTCCCCTTGTGCCAGACTACTTAATCGTTTAGACCCGTTTGGTCTCTCTTTTTGTTGCACCTTTTTCCCCACACTTGCCGTGCAATTTTTGTTAATAAATCCTTGAAGCTGAACCCAGCATGTCGTGTCGGGGTCCTCAACCCACTCGTTTTTCGGGGTTATCCTTAACAGAAAAACCCGGCCAGACATGGACCCCGCCGACCACGCGCAAGTGCGCAAGGCCTTAATTAACCAGGGACAAGACATTGGCCGTCATGAACAGACCCTCGCGGAACTCCAGGGGGCACTAGCGACAGCGACGCAAAACATGGAGAGCCTAGCGGCTCGCTTGTCAGACACGGGTTCCAATCCAGTGCCGCAAATGCCGATGCGCAAACCCACCATCCCCCATCCCACGCGCTACGGCGGCGAGCTAGTGACCTGCGGACAATTTCTTCATCAATGCTCCCTGGTGTTCGATCAACAGCCTTTTACTTACAGCAATGACCGATCTAGAATCGCGTTCATCATGAGTCTTCTGACGGACCGGGCGGCCGCCTGGGCGAGGGCGGTGAGTGGGACCACTCCAGCTCTTCGAGACTCCCTTGTCGCCTTCACTCAGGAGTTCCGGAATGTTTTTGATCACCCGGTGCGAGGCAGGGAGGCCGGCGATCAGCTGCTGGACCTCACTCAGGGGAATCAGTGCGTGGCAGATTGCTCTATCCACTTCCGCATCTTGGCAGCGGAGAGCGGGTTTGACTCGGCCGGGCTGCAAGGTTTTTTCCGCCGCGGATTGAATCCCAGACTAAAGGACGAGCTGGCTGCCAGAGACGAGACGGGCACCCTGGAGGAGCTGATTGGACTAACCATCAGGTTAGACAACCGCTTGCGCGAGCGCTGGAGGGAGAGAGGCTCGGAACGACGATCGTTCGCAGCACCCCTCCCGGGATCCAGGGAAGGGGGGTACCCCCACCGAACCTGCGACTGTCCCATTTATGACTCTGGGGGGAGGCGAGCCAATGCAAATCGGGGGTCGCCGCCTCTCTCTCGGAGAAAGGGAGCGCCGCATGCGCTCCAAGCTTTGTTTGTACTGCGGCCTCTCCGGCTATTTGATAGCTGCTTGCCCCGAGCGCTCTGCCGGCGGGGACATCGCCGGGACCGGCAACCCCTGGAAGGCCCCACAAACTGTGAGTTTCCCGTGGACTCCAGCCGGGTCGTGGGAGTTGCCAACACCCCAGCCCGCAAGAGACTGCTACTTTCGGGGGAGGTCGCATATGCCGGACGGCGGCGACAAATTAACGCCTTGGTCGACTCCGGCTCTGACGACAATTTCATAGACATTTCCTTGGCTCACGCCCTGCGGTGTAGTCAGCTAAAATTGGGGAATCCTCAGCCAGTTAACGATCTTGACGGGCGTCCCCTGGCTGTAGTCACTCATCAAACGTGCCCGGTATCGCTACTAGTTTCAGGGAATCATCGTGAGCTAATCTGTTTGTTTGTCATGCCAACCCGCTGTGCGCAAATTGTCCTTGGCCTTCCGAGGTTGAAGCTCCATAATCCCGACATAGAATGGACCAAACCGGTCCTTACGGGGTGGAGCACGTTTTGTCACGCAAATTGTTTAAGGGCGGCCGAATACACGGGTATTCCTCCGGCAATCCCCGCGCTAGAGGAAATAAATTTAGAACGCGTCCCGCCAGTCTATCACGATTTACGAGGGGTATTTAGTAAGGAGCAGGTACTCGTCTTGCCGCCGCACCGCCCCTATGATTGCGCAATCGATTTGGTGCCGAGATCCTTGTACCCGGCAGCAAAGCTGTACAAAGTTTCTCCCCCGGAGCAGGAAGCCCTCTGCGAGTACATTTCATCCTCATTAGCCGTGGGGCATATCCGCCCGTCCACTTTCCCACTCGGAGCGGGTTTTTTTCTTTACAGACAAGAAAGACAAAACCCTCCGTCCATGCGTTGATTACCGTGGGCTTAATGACATCACAATAAAGAACAAATATCCGCTGCCATTGTTGGATGATGCATTCACATCCCTGCACAAAGCCCACGTTTTCTCTAAATTAGACCTTCGCAGCGCTTACCACCTCATTCGCATCCGGGAGGGTGACGAATGGAAGACAGCATTTAACACTCCGCTGGGGCATTTTGAATACCTGGTGATGCCATTCGGATTGACCAACGCTCCCGCAGTCTTCCAAAATATGGTTAATGACGTGTTGCGCGACATGGTCAATCAATTCTGCTTTGTCTATCTCGATGACATCCTATTCTACTCGAATACCTTACAGGAACATCGGCAACATGTCCGACTAGTGCTCCAATGCCTCCTCGAAAATCGCCTATTCGTGAAAGCGGAGAAGTGCGAGTTCCATTTGTTTTCCGTGCCTTTCCTCGGGTTCATCGTGGAGAAGGGCCAACTCCGAGCCGATCCTGCCAAGATCCAGGCAGTGATCGATTGGCCATCCCCCACAACAAGAAAACAACTGCAAAGGTTCCTGGGGTTCGCAAATTTCTATAGGCGTTTCATACACAACTATATTATGTTAGCCGAACCCCTGACAAGACTCACTTCGACTAAAATGCCCTTCGTGTGGGGCTCCGCTGCCGAAGAGGCTTTCCGGGTCGTCAGACAGCGATTCACTAGCGCGCCCGTTCTGCTCCACGCCAATCCCGTTCACTGTCGAGTTCGATGCGTCGGAGTCAGGGGTGGGGGCTATCTTGTCGCAACACTCTCCAGCCGATGGGAAACTCCACCCATGTTCTTTCTTCTCCCGTCGATTAAGCCCCGCCGAAAAGAATTACGACGTAGGTAACCGAGAACTGCTGGCCATGGTGCTGGCGCTGGAGGAGTGGAGGCACTGGTTGGAGGGCACCAAGTACCCCTTCACCATCTTCTCGGACCACAAGAACCTGACATATCTCCACACTGCGCTGACTCAACCCCCGACAAGCCAGGTGGGCACTATTCCTCAAGCGTTTCAACTTTCTCCTAAACCTTCAGGCCTGGCTTGAAGAACGGTAAGCCGGACGCGCTCTCCCGATTATATGAGGACGACTCCTGCGCCAGTCCTCCAGAGACCATAATTCCGGTCAACAGAGTGCTCGGCGCCCTCCGCTGGACCCTGGAGGAGCAGGTAAAGAAGGAGGCAGGGCAGGGTCACACGGACTTTCCACCGGAGAAGCTGTTTGTGGCACCCCCTCCTCCGCACCCCTGTGCTGCAGTGGGGGCACGACTCAAAGTTAGCCTGCCATCCCGGAATCAGCCGAACGGTTTCTCTGAGCAGCTGTCGGTTTTGGTGGCCAGGTTGGCGGCGAGATGTTATAGACTTCGTTTCTGCCTACTCTGTGTGTGCCCGAGGGAAATCTTCTCACCAACCACCTGCCGGCTTGCTGCTGCCGCTGCCCACCCCGTCCAGACCTTGGTCCCATATTGCGCTGGATTTCATCATAGGACTTCCGACGTCCCGGGGGAAAACTGTCATTCTCACCATCGTGGACCGGTTCTCCAAAATGGCTCACTTCGTGGCCCTCAGGGGGCTCCCCTCGGCGCTGGAGACCTCCCACCTCCTTACCAACTATGTGTTCCACCTCCATGGCATACCTACAGACATTGTTTCGGACCGGGGACCGCAGTTTGTCTCCAGGTTGTGGAAGGCGTTTTGCCGTGCCATGGGTATGTCGGTGAGCCTGACCTCGGGATACCACCCACAGCCTAATGGGCAGGCCGAAAGCACTAACCAGTCCCTGGAGGCTACGCTGCGCTGCGTGTGCCAACAAAACCCGACATCCTGGTCTATCCACCTACCTTGGGTCGAGCATGCCCACAACTCAAACATTTCTGCGTCTACAGGCAAGTCCCCCTTCCATGTAGTTTTTGGCTACCAACCGCCCATCTTCCCCTCTCAGGAAAAGGAAGTGTCAGTTCCTTCCATCCAGTGCCACCTAAGGAGGTCCCGAAAGGTGTAGAAGGACACCAGGGCTGCATTGGCGCAGACGGTGGAGCGAAACAGACTACTGGCTAATCGGCGGAGAATGGAGGCCCCGGACTACCAACCAGGACAAGAGGGGTGGTTGTCCACTCGGGATCTGAACCTGGCCGGGTTGTCCAGGAAGTTGGGTCCAAAGTTCGTCGAACCGTTCAAAATTGACTCTGTGGTCAACCCCGCCGCTGTCAGGTTAGTCCTGCCCACGTCCATGAAAGTCCACCCCATGTTTCACGTCTCTCTACTCAAGCCTGTTGCCTCCAGTCCGCTGTGCCCTCCCTCCGTGTCTCCTCCTTGTCTGGTGGATGGGGGTCTAGTGTACTCGGTTAGGTCTATTCTGGACTCCCGTTGCAAGGGCAGGGGTCTCCAGTACCTTATGACTGGGAGGGTTATGGTCCAGAGGAGCGTTCGTGGGTCCCTCGGTCCTGGGTGGTAGATCCGAGCATGGTCAGGGCATTCCATCTGTCCCACCCTGTCAAGCCAGGGGTCCGCCAAGGGGTGTCCGTTGAGGGGGGGGGGCACTGTCACATCCTTGGCTTATCATGTCTTTTTTGTTGTAGGCGAGGTCCTCCTGCTACGACGAGAGGGCGGGGTCACTGGCCGCGCACCTGACAACCATCGTCATCAAGGCCTTACTTAAGGCGGCCGGCGCAGGAGGACAATCGCCGGGTTATTCCATGACCCACTCTTCATTGAAGCCTTAGTCGTTCCCAGTGTTTTCTAATCCCGAGTTCCCGCATTTGCGCATTTTGTTTTGTACTTTGCCTTGTGGTTTTTGCTTCGTTGCTCGTTTGCCTTTTGCTACTCCTCCGGGTTTTTTTGTTGTTCCTAGTTTTTTGTTTTTCCTCCTGCTGACCTCGTCCCCTTGTGCCAGACTACTTAATCGTTTAGACCCATTTGGTCTCTCTTTTTGTTGCACCTTTTTCCCCACACTTGTCATGCGATTTTTGTTAATAAATCCTTGAAGCTGAACCCAGCGTGTCATGTCGGGGTCCTCAACCCACTCGTGTCTCAGGGTTATCCTTAACAATAACCAGGTGATTCTTGGAACCAAACATGGAAACACGGATGCCTCTCTCTCTCTCTCTCTCTCTCTATATATATATATATATATATATATATATATATATATATATATATATATATATATATATATATATATATATATGTCTGGTTTTTATTTATAAAATATATATACACACACAAAGTGGATCCCCAGGTTTCGGCTTCCCTAGCTTACGTTTTTTTCACGTTACGATGTGACCTGTGGGGTTGGTTGTGTTTGTTGTTTTGCCTCCTTCTTGAGGCATTTTTTTTACGTAATTGCTCATATTTTCTGTGGACGTGAAACGGCCTCTGCTGCAACACATCACTACAATGCTGGTCTGCTATTGATCGTCTTCTCGACACCCTAAGATACTGGTCTACTATTGGTCAGCGTGATGGGGCCACGAAGATGCTGGTCTGATATTGGTCAGTGCACAGAGTCACAAAGATGGCTGCCTAAAGACTTGGTCTCGTGTGAGAGTGCTTTCATTATCGTACTTATTGTGCATTTTAGTGCTTATATCAAACTTGAATTGGTTATTCATGAGTCCCAAGATTGCTAGGATGTCAAAGAGAGAAGTAAGAAGATGATTTATATGAAAACAAAGCTGGAGATATTCAAGAAATACGAAGAAAACCAAGCTAGCCTAGCCTAAGCAAACCTTACTAGGGAATATGGCCATAACAAGTGTCACTCAACGGTAAAGAAATCCTGTATGTATTTTTTATTTATGATGTTATTTAATTGTATGCATGTATATTATGTATAAGTAGCACTTACTCCACTACTTTGATACCAATTTTTCAAATGTATATACAATTTTTATGTTTTTACCTGGGGTTTTACATTAGTTAATTAACATCCAGGTTTGGATTGCCCGCCATACTGCAAATTTGCATTACGATCCCAACCGTGGAACTGATTAATCTTGTAAACCGGGTGACTACTTGTCTCCCTTTAAATAGGCAGACTGACTGATTATGAGTTTGGAAACACCTGTGATGTCAATTAAAAGACACACCTGAGTTAATCATGTCAGTCTGGTCAAATAGTTTTCAATCTTTTGTAGAGGTACCATCATTTTTGTCCAGGCCTGTTTCATTAGTTTGTTTTTTTAAATAATTATGTTCATCAGCAATTCAAAAGTGATGGCTGATTTTGATTATTTAATTTTCAATAAATTTTTATTTATTGTTACTTTTGTAAGTTTCAAGTGATTTCAGTGAGAATTGTGGGTTTTTCCTTCTTTAACTGAGGGGTACCAACAATTTTGTCCATGTGTGTGTGTGTGTGTGTGTATATATATATATATATATATATATATATATATATATATATATATATATATATATATATATATATATATATATATATATATATATATATATATATGATGATGATGATGATGTCACTGTGTGGCCAGTATCTTTGTAACAATGTAACTTTGTATCTAGTTCAGTACACATTGATGTAGCTTGATTGAAGGGCAGAAATCAATATGTTGAATAAATAGATGAATTGTTTCACCCCTCTATTGTACATAATAAAATATAAAACAAATGAACCAAAAATATATGTAAAATATGTACAAACCCATTCCAGCCTTTCCATCAGGGTAAGTATAGACCTGGCCATTGTTCTTGATGATTGGAAGACTGGCAGGGAGAGAGGGTACCACCTCATCCTCACTGTCCTCTGAGCTGGAGCTGCTGGTTGATTCCTCACTACAGCTGTCATAGCCATCAAACATTCCAAACGAATCCCTCCGTTTACGTTCTGAACGTGGGGTGCGTTCAGCCTGCAATTAAAGCCGAAAAATAATTTTATCGGTTATTTTATACAAGTAACCAAAACCTACCATATCAGAAATGTGTTCAAACAATGTCAAACTTGACCCATTTTAAAGTTTAAAAAAAAACCTGAGTATTGTGATTGATTGTAGTTTTTCAAGATTCAAGAGTTGTATTGTCATTTGCATAGTAATGCTACACAATGAAAATTTTATTCTGTCCACTTCCCCAGGAGGACTACATTACATCGAGCAAATAATAAGGTAGGCAATAAAACAAAATGTAATAAAAAATAAAAACATAAAATGTTGAAGTGGTTCAAACAGTGGTTCATACAGTAATTCCGTGTTTTTCGCGGTTCATGGGGACCGGAATCCCCCCGCAATAATTCATTAAAATTGTGTGTGTATGTATATATATATATATATATATATATATATATATATATATATATATATATATATATATATATATATATATATATATATGTATATATATATATATATATATATATATATATATATATATATATATATATATATATATATATATATATATATATATATATATATGTTATTCTCCATATTCTGTTCTCCTCGTGTCATATTATATCCATTTCGTTATGCTCCTTACAGTGTTGTAGTTTTCGGTTAGAATTTTTATCCAATCAGAATTCAGCTAACTTGTGTTGCCAGGCTGTTTGAAATCTACCTAAGGCCTTCAGAATCAACAGTGCGGGTGTCTGTACACTGTAGGTGAATGGGCAAATAAAGTTAATTGATAGTTGTAACTACGAATCAAAACATGAGGTGCTGGCGACAGTAAGGCCAGCTAGAAGGCCCTTGTCAGAGAAATCTCTAAAAGAAGACTAGGACAAGCATAGCTGCTAAGCAGCAAAAAGAGTAACTCAGACCAGCCAAGATTGACTTTTCTATACCATGGCATAGGGAAAAAGCTTTGGCGAATGAGCTCGTGCTTTCCCAGCACTAATTCAATTTGCCCAAGCGCCCCTGCCTGGTTTTTATTCATTCAGCAAAGCATTGCAGATTACAAGACACAACAAAAGAGCCAGCCGAGCGCCACCGACAGCTGGGCCAAGGTCCCGGCTTACACTTTCCTGTGTCAACAGCTCTATCTAAGGACAGGGTCACAATGAACTAGGATTGCATAAATTGATAACAATGCACACTATTCTAGACAAGAAATAAGCACATAATGATAACAACCTAATACATGATTCCCTTCACAGCCTTACATTGAACATGAAATTCACATGCCCTGTGATTGGAGAGGAGACATCCCTTTGCATATCAACCAAACTATACAGTGTAGCTTGGTTGATTCTGCATTAATGGTGTAACCTACACCATTTTGGGGGGCTTTTAGCAGAAAAATGAAATATAGCTACCAGTACTCGCTTTTTAAACCCAAAATGGCTGAAGGAGAGGAAAACGTCAACCAAGTCATTGAAGTCTTCTTGAGGAAAGAAAGTAGAATGGATTTTGTGTTGAAATAAATAAGTGGTAAATAAATAAGTTTTGGGGAACAGATATTTTGGTGAGTGCAAGCGATTTAACAATCTTTTCCTTTTTAATATGTTTTTGTAATTTTATTTTTTTTATATTCAATTAATGGATATCAGTTATCACGTGTAGTGATAAGTTTTAATTGTTGGTTTATTGATGTTTAAATGTTCCGGAAAATAGCCTGTGTTGTACACAATTAAGATGATGCAACACCCAGTAACGCATATGTGTTTCTGTATATGATTTCTCCAGCTCTGGTGTCATAAATGATGGTATTATGAGGGATATTTATTCAAGAAATAAGTAAGTAATCACTGAGGGCCTAAGTTTGAAATGCAGGAACTGCCACTGACTTTGGATAATATTACGAACAAACAAGTTTGCGTAATGGATGTTTCAGCTGTATGGCAGGTGTTTACAGGATGAGTTACAATAACTTGAAAGCTATCTGTGAACGTGAAATAGCTAACATAGAATAAAATGTAAAGAAATACCCAATGAAGATTCCTACAAATCCTAAATATTATTCCTCTGAGACTGCCTTGAACAGAAGATACTGTGCATTTCACTAAATTCGTTAGTGTTTGTCCACTCTGTGATTAATCCACAAAACGGTTTCTGCATACTGAAAACAGGATTTTGATGGAATGAACAAATATTACAGTTGGCTCAGTTCTTGCTGTTTCCCCATTTAGTTATGCAGGCATTTTCCTTGCAAATGAAAAAAAAGATGCATTCTTGGCTGGGGCTGTGAGCATTCGTTGACAGACAAAAGAGTGGACTTCATTCTTTGGTGATAGCCTGTTTGAATGAGGCCACAGGGGTCACTGTATAAAAGGCTCAAATATTTTCGAGTGTAGAAGACAAAATAATGCCAACTCTGATTTCAGAAAACAAGTTGTGTATTGATTGAACACAAAAGCCATCTTGACTGAATGCATAAAGTGATCTATAAGTAGAGGCTTTCTGCAGTTACATTGTCTCATTATGCTAATTGGAAACAAGAATGTTTGTGTTTGTGCATCTTTGTGTGTGTGTGTAGTCACCAAAATGAAAATGTCAATTCATACCTGTGTCCATCACAGTCCATAACACATTGCTTATGCACAAAAATGTGGCTGGATAAGTGTGTAAGAATACTCTTATCCAAGGGGTCTGCAACCTGTGGCTCCGGAGGCACATGCGGGTCTTTCATCCTTATGTTGCTGCTCTCCATGGTTTGAGAAAATAAATAATTCTTGGTTCAGACTGACTACATGGACTGCGTAACAAGTGATGCATTTGAATTGCAGTCGTTGACGTTTGGGTGATAGGGCAACATCTATAGGACGTGTTTGGTATGACAGAAATATTGAGACAGCCAATCAGTTTAGGGAAGGTAAAAAAAGGAAATGGAAATATAGGTATTACAGATTAAAAGCAAACATTTTCAGAGTAAGATATAACTGAACATTAAAAAAAATAAAGCACTTAAATAAATCAAGCGAATAATTCTCAACACAAAATAATTGTCATCCTAATGCCCCCCTGCATATGAGCAAAGATGGACTAAAACGTTGGGTGAGTCTGCAAGTTCTTTTCTTCAAGCCAAGAAGGCAACAATCTTTGTTAACACAAACACCGCTAAAAGCTAAATGACGAAATGAGAACGTAAACTGGAAATACAGCCTTCCAGATTAAAAGTAGTTTTATATTTTTTTCAAAATAAGATAACAGAGGGATAATACAGACTGGAGCGCTTGAAGAATTCAACACAGAATAAATCCCATCTTAATGCCCCTGTTTGTGAACACAGATGGATTCAGGTGTTGGCTCGGTTTGCTTGCTTCTTTGAATGAAAATAAAGTTGTACAACCTTGGCTAAGAAAAGCTTCTGTACACCCAACTGATTCCGTCCACTTCCACCCTCCCACTCGCCCCATTATCGTAAGAATGTGTTTGATACATCTTCATTTCAAATGTAACAAAGTGTATGTGGCTCCCAGCGTTGTCTTATCCGGGGAACCCGTGTCAAAATGGCTCCTTAAATGTAAAAGACTGCCGACCCATCCTATCCTATTGTGTAAGATTTCTCTTTAAGACTTCTCTCCTTGTACGTGTCTGTACGTGTCTTGGCTGCAAATATGGCAGACCTCACTTGACTCCTTCACAATTGTGCTCATTTCAAACTACTGGGAAATAATGTTGCCTTCATGTACACTCACTAATACCAATCGTGCACATCTCAAACAACTGAACTCTTACACACATATTGGAAATAGCTAAGTAGCAACAAAACAAGTGATCAAAAACTTCAGTCTGTTTAGATAGGTGTACGAATATACACTCTTAGTACCATTTGTTTCTGAGAACATTTTGGAAAAGAAAAATCTTTAAAGGAATTTTGTTAGGCTAAGGGTACATAAGAACCATTTCTATAAATAATCAATTTTTTCTTGAGTTCTCTTAAGGGTTTTGAAACCATTCGTCCATCCATTATCTAGAGCTGCTTAAACCATGTGTTTTAACATGTCCATACCCTCAATCAAAAGGTTTAGCAATTTTTCAAAATTTGTAATACAGATGGCTTCCTGTGTGGAGTTTGCATGTTCTCCCAGAGCCCGCATGGGGTCCCTCCAGGCACTCCGGCAACCTCCCACATTCCAAAAAAAAACATGCGTGGCTGTTGTATAAGACATAATAAATTGTCAATAAGAATGAGAAAGGTTGTTCGTCTCTGTGCCCTGGAATGAGTGTCCAACGCCTACTACCCGAAGCCAACTGGAAAAGGCAGGTTGCATACTAATTGTCAAGACCTCTGTCTTCTCAGTTGCGAGCCAACTGACCGGAAGTCGCTAGGTTAAGCGGAAGACACGAGTTCAACGGCCTGTCTGGCTTTCCTCTTTCAGTTTTGGGCGTTCTCGTTGTTTCTGGGAAATGTAGTCTTATTATGGTATTTAATAAGGATTTATCTTGTTCACGCACCATTTATTCAGATCCGTAAGAAGAGATACTACACGTTTCGTTTTGTAAAATAAAAGCAGCAAACATTTTTATGATTTTGAATGTCTGGATCCGATTACACGAAGACAATATTTGTATTTAAACTCACTATCCCATGATGCGTTGCATGTAGTGCGCAGGCTCGGTGAGAGCAAGGCAAGCTAATAGAAACGCTTGGAAAATGACCGAAGGAAAAATAATATATAGGGAGGAAATTTGGCATTACCACCACAAAAGCCACATTTTTCATCCAAACTTTATTATTTTATCTTTAGATAGCGTGGACCAACAGAATCTGGGTAACATTTCTTGACGTTTGCCTGGTATTAAGGACTGTTTCAATTGCGACGGAAAGAGTGCACTTGTAACCGTTATTTTTTTCCCCTTCGACAAGAATGTCACGAAACAACAAAAGTCCGCTAATCCAGAAAATAGCGAAGCAAGCTTTTATGACCTTTAAATGTTTAAAATCCTCAGCAAACGGAGATAGTAAAGTATTTACAGAAAAACAGGCCAAACTTATCTCCTTAGTGACCGCGCTTAGGGCTACGGATCTCAAGATTGCTCCCCGGAAAAACAAAGCAACCTCCGGTACGTCGGAGCCGGAGCCCCCGCCGGTCACCTACATGCACATATGTGAGACAGATGTATTCAGCATGGGGATATTCCTGCTCGGAACCGGAGCTTCCATTCCTCTTCACGACCATCCGGGCATGAACGGGATGCTGAAGGTCTTTACTTCTTCAATCGGCATCTTTTATACCTTTACTTGTTGTTCTCTGTTTTGTAATGTATTCTCTTTTATTTTTTATTTTTTTTAAACTGGGCATCACTGGATTACAAATCAAGTCGGAATCTAAGCGTCTCGTGGTTCGGTAAAAAAAATCTATTGAATTAATCTTTCAACATGTAACATATGTAAATTGCGTAAACACTTGCTCGGTCTTGCTGGGGGAATTGGAAATAATACAAATTAAATTCTGGTCACGTATTGTCTCAGTACGCGTTTTACAGGATGCCATTTTTTTAACATGCTTGACAGCAACAATAGCTCCACGTGCACGTTACCTAACATGACAAAGATAAAAAAAGCCTTATAGAATTTTTTTTAAACGTTTATTTTGAGACTTGATCAGATACAGTAAACCCTCTCTACTTCGCTGTTCCACTATCGCGGATTCGCTACATCGTGTATTTTTTTTTCGTTACTGGGATTCACCACATCGCTGATTTGTCCTCCATTCCACGGACTCACGACTTCAAGGATTTTTTTTTCATGACATTGAACTTTTGCAATAGCTCTCAAGAGTGCTACTCCCGCAAAGGCTTGAACTGAGCCTACACGCCAACAAAAAAGGATGACAATTGCTGAGAAGGTGATAGTTCTCGAAGGGAGAGAGCCTGCCATTTGGGAGTGAACAATCCACTGTTCGCTACATTAAAGCTGAGGCGAACGTTAGAAGACGGCTGCCAGTAATAAATAATAATAATAAAATGGTATTTCAATTGCAAACTATCCATTTCAATAATTTTTAATCTTGTACAGATTAGACTTTATTTCAACCTCCGGGCCACTGCTAATATGCCCACAGCTGCGTGAGACTTAAAAGGAAAAAGAGAACAGCTCACTACTGCACAGTGTATAAGGTTGAATAATTTAAGATTTAAGTAAATATGTGTACTGTAGTAATATTTGTTTAATATATATATAGCATGAAGACTTTTCATGTTTAAAAATATTTTAAAAATGTTGTTTTTTTTTAAATGTGAAAATTGGGGGAACTACTTCAGAGATTTTCAGCTATTGCGGCCAGTTCCGGGACATATCAACCGCGATAAACGAGGGTTCACTGTCCATGATTTGAAAAGCGAAATCTCCTGGGGAAAAATAATCTTATATTAAATTTTCTATATCATTGAAACACTCGTTTGGAGAATTACCAACTTATTCTCCGCTAAAAAAAAAAAATCTCCCCAATCCACAAAATACAGTATTTTTTCCACATGAGTATAAAATAGTCCATATGTGCAAATGTCTTACCAAATAGAACAATGAAAGATTAACATGTACACCTAGCAAGACAAAGTATCTTGCTGTAAGATGTTTGAAGGTGTTTGTATTCGTTTTAAGTGTTTTCGGATCATATTTCATGAACACCTGCTAAATGTGTTTTAAAAGAAATTGTTACAGCTGTTGTGCTATATCAGGGGTGTCAAAATTCTTTTAGCTCAAGCCACATGGAGGAAAATTGATTCTTAAATTGCCTGAACTTGTAAAATAATAGCATATTACTTAAAGCAGGGGTCCCCAACCCCCAGTGCATGGACCGGTACCGGTCCGTGGATTAACTGGTACCGGGCCGCGTGGGCTGCACCCGAAATAATGTTTTGGAGATGATTTAGTTTAATGGTACGCACACACTGAGCGAGAACGAGGCGAAAAAGCGGAGAGTTTTGTATTGTAGTCAATGGAGTTTGCGTGACTGGGCGCGAATGCACGTCGGGCGACACACGATGGACATGAATGGAGCGTCGCGAATGGAGTGACACGAATGGTGCGCGCGGTCACAAGAAGCAGTTAGCAGAAGCAGAAGAAGTTAATTATTTTTTTTTACCTTTTCCGCATTTCGCGTCGCGACAGCCAATCAACTTCGAGAACATTCAACAGCTCACGCAGGGGGCAGGAATGAATCATGGCGGCCGCCTTGCGGGAGCGATCCAACACGGCCAGCTGAGCTTTCAATACAAAACAGAGCCAAGCAAGAGCACTCACCTGGCTTGTAGAAAGGCCGAAGCGAAAACTTGGGACAACTGCCACGTGCAGCGTTTGCTTCCTTTTTTTTTTTTTTTTTTCTGTGCACAGGCCTTATCCCAGTTCCCAGTGAATAGTGGTGGTCAACTGTAAATCTATTATTGTAAAATGTAAATATAAAAAACAAAGATGAATAAAGTAAAATAACTTCATTGTTGGTCCCCTATTCATCCCAATATAACATTTTACCATAAATTGCATGAAATTAATGAACATTTCCTGAACTTTTTTCTATTTGTAGAATAGAAAATAAAATAAATAAAATAAAATACATATTCTATATAGAACACAAACTAAAATTTATTAAAACATGTTATAATAAATCAATACAATCAAACACAAATATCCAGTTGAAGGAAAATAAAAAATATGTCTACAACTTAATTTTCAAGGAGTACAGTGTGGTGCAAACAAAATGGTGCTTTAGTGTCTCATTTTGGACACTGGGTAGCACCCATGTAATCACATTCATGACAAGAGACCTTGAAAATTCAAAAAGAACACATCAAATATGGAAGTAATGTGAGCTAACTGCAGAGCTGTAAATAAAGCACGCTTAACAAGGTAGATTGTTTATAATAAAAAGCCGGCTAAAGCCAAATGTCTGTCAATGGCCCAAGATGGCGACCCCCGCCCACTGCGAATGTCTGTCACTGAAACAATTTGCAAAAGTGTGGTAACTGCTTACTTTGCCTGTGTTGCAGTGCTCATTTGCGTATGGCTTGTAAAAGTAAGAATATTTGTTTATTGATTATGGACAGCAGACTTTTTTTTTTTTAATGCTTCACAAAATGATCTTGGGGCTGAATTAAACCTCTTTGCTGTGGGCTGTTTGTCTTGACACCCCTGCGCAATATAAATGTGATGTATATTCTCCAAACGCAATATTAATCCGAATGCTGTGTTAAGAAGAGTGGGGATGCATAGAGCATAATATTGTGACGAAGGTTTTTTAGGTTGACATCCCCTTTTAGGGCTTAAGGCAGGGGTGTCCAAAATCGGTCCTCGAGGGCCGCTGTCCTACATGTTTTCCAAGTTTCTTTTCTGACACACCTGATTCAAATGATCAGCTCATCAGCAAGCTCAGCAGAAACCTGAAAACGATCCTGATCATTTGAATCAAGTGTGTCAGGAAAAGAAACCGGGAAAACACGCAGGACAGCGGCCCTCGAGGACTGACTTTGGACACCCCTGGCTTAAGGCATAGGTGTCGAACTCCAGTCCTTGAGGGCTGATGACCCACATGTTTTCAAAATTTCTCTCTGAAACACACCTGATTCAAATAATTAGGATCATTTTCAAGCTCCTGCAGAGCTTACTAATGAGCTAATCATTTGAATCAGATGTTTTGAGAGAGGAAACAAGAAAACGTGCAGCACAGCGGCTCTCAAGGACTGGAGTTTGACATCTATGCAGGGGTTCGTGGTAGAATTTGGATGATTAAAATACAACATATATTTGTGTAAATTTCATTTGATTTATATCAAATTGTGAAGCCTGATAACGATCCTGATCATGTCAATCAGGTGTGTCTGGGAACGAAACCTGGAAAACATGCAGGGTACCAGGCCTCTTGAGGAACGGGCTGCGTTACACAAATAATCCATGCAGTCAATAAATGGAAATACAGTTTACTGTGCACCCCTAGTCTAACCGCTCAGCATTTTCTTTATGTTCAAGGTCCTCTATGGCAAAGTGAGCGTCAGTTGCTTCGACAAGCTAGAAAGCGGCCCAACACTCAGCGCTGCCCCTCCTCGGTTTGAAACTCCTGTGGCTCCGTTCCAAGTTGCTTCTCTGCGACGTTCCTTGCTCCGGTCAGTGGCTGAGTACTCAGAGACCAGTGGACCGTGTCTCCTGACACCTCTGCGAGATAATCTCCACCAGATTGACTCTGTAGATGGGCCTGCCGCTTTCCTGGATATCCTGGCTCCGCCGTACGATCCAGATGACGGGCGGGATTGTCACTACTACAAAGTTCTAAAAACTGTGGCAGACCCAGGGATTGCTGTGGTGGATCACCAGGGACTGCAGGAAGATGGAAAAGAGAAGGAGTTGTGGCTTTTAGAAATTCCCCAGCCAGAGGACTTCTGGTGTGGAGGAGAGCCTTATCCAGGTCCTGTAGTTTCTGTGTAAAACTGCTGACCACTGGATCTATAGCAGCACGAGAATATGCTTTGTGACATCAACACTTCCATGTTTGTAAATCTTGTGTTGGGTTTAAGCAAATGGGAGGACAAATATTATGGTCAGCGTTACCTGATATGCTTTGTCAAAAGGTTCAAATCAGAAAGAAAGAAAAAAAAACATTAAACGGGGGTTTGTAACCTAACTGTTTGAAGACAATTGTCAACCTAACTTCCAAAAATATAACAACTTATTGTAAAAATGCTTTACAAAAGGACTTCACGTTGTAAATTAGGTTTTTATGCTTTGGACCATGTTGCCTTGTACACTTAAATGTAATCTAGTACTGCAAATTTCTATAAAATATTTTGTCAATGCTAAGGGAATAGGTCTCTTAATTTAAGATCGCTTGGACCAATTGATGAGTAAACCATCATTCATCAGAGCATTATTTGAGTTGCCATCGCAAAAGAATGACGGTTTTTTTTAAAGACTGTTTTTGCTTTAGTATTCAAAGGAGAAGTTTTTGGGCTATGAAAAAAAAAGTTAAGAAAATAGGGTAGGTATAATCACGATGTTGCATCCTCACTTCCTCGCTGAATGTTTTTGTTAAGCTAATTTCAGATATTGCACATATTGTCAGTTAGGTGTTTTTTTTTTTTTTTTATAAATACAGTACTGTATATTTAAGACTACCACTGATTTTGATGTAATAGCACCCTCTAGCCCGCCATAGTAACATCCCTGGAATTTTTAATTGTTATCAACCAGTGTAGAGCATTTTAACCCATTTAAGCCCAAATTTTTCCTGGACATGAAAACATCCAAATCACATGCCATTGATAACCCTTTAAAATAATCGAGAACTTAAAAAGTGAAATAGTTGATCAAAAAGTGTATTTTATGGCCGGTCACAGCAATATAATTATTCATTGTGCAAATACATCAAACCAATTGGAGTAAGTGCAAATGCATCTTAACATCATATGTACGAAAAATCTTTGTTTCATGTTTATTTTAACATACTCTGTCATCTTTCTCTCGAAGTGCAACCACAAAGTAAACAGTGGTCATGTGACAATATTCTCTAAACATGTGACATTGCACACATTTCATCTCCACACTGTAGTATTTCAGTACCTAATGAAAAATGACTGAAAAAAAACTTATAGAGCCTCATGAATAGAATTTTCTTTATGGTCACTTTTGTGACCGATGGTTGAAATGGGTAATCCTTAAAAACTATCAAACCAGATTTTTGACTCTGAAAAGCAACGACATTTTTTGTTAACTGTTTTTTTTTACTTTGCAAGTTAGCAAATTGGGAAAATATATTGTCCTTACCACATGACATGATTGGCACAGATATTTTGGAGTTTTTGCAGCATCTGTTACATTTCTGGAAGAAGCAGAAACATTGTCTGGAGAAGGCACACTTCAAACTTGAGACAGCTAGAGCAGTTTTCCCACAAGAAGTGGGGGATATTTTTCCCCCATTTTTTTTTAATATGTTTGATGATAACTGCAATGCCTGATTTAAATTTTTATTCGATACTTATTACATGCCATTTTAAATTTACTATAGCCTTTTTTTTTTGTTTAAAAGCTATGCCCCAATAATTTGCAATTTCATACGGCTTCGTATGAAGTTTAAAAATGTCACCTGAAAAAAATAACATGGAAACGGACTGAAAAATTGTGAAAAAAAACATTTTTTTGCACATTAATTGCTTAAGTGTTTCAGATGTTTATGTTGAGTAGACAATTAAAGTAAATGGAGTTTAAATGCAGTTTTTAAATTACTTTCTGAAGTGGAGAAATCTAAAACTATTGTTGTGAAAAAGTAATTGCCCCCTGAATCCAGCAACTTGAAAGAATTGTTTGAACTGTTGAATTGGAAGGATTTTGAGCAAAAACTGATTTTAATGGATCATAGCACAGGCAGGACCCAATTGTAGTAATGCTTGTACTGGTACTTTGCCACTTCAAACAGACATTCAGAGTTGTACTTTGATTACTGTATATGTGTAGTATATATATAGTATATGTTTTGGGTTATTGTCTTGCTGAATAAACTAACAGAGCCTGAGTTTCAGAACACTCAACAGATGGTTGTGTACTTGCAGGGTACAAAGTATTTCACATCTAAAAGTTATCCACTGTACGGCCATAGTGCTAACCACTTGATTATCATGCTTCCAAAAGGGTCATTATCAGTGAAAATTATAAAAATGTTTTTCCAGAAACTTCCTGTATATCTTCTCACTTTCAATTAAAACATGTCACAATTATTTGTTTTACTGAAGCTTATGTCTCTCAACTGTGCCAGTTGGACAATTATTGTGTTTTACTGTTCATGGAATTTACGTGAAAAAATAAAATTCACTGACTACTGAAGTACTTGTCAAAATTCTGTCATTCTATTTTTTCATTTGCTGATACATAAAAAATACAAACAAATCAAAAGGAAATCATGGCTGCTAACACACAGAAGCAAACTGGGCAGGGACCATGTAACAGGGCCACTCAAATACCAATCTTTGAGGGCCACAAATATATATTTTTCAATTACTCTAAGATTCATTTATCAAACTTCGTCAGGCGGGTCAGACTTCATTCAATAGTACTGAGTATATGTGTGTGCTTTTGTCTTATCCAAAGAGACAACTAAAATAAAATCTTGTTTTGACATAAAAGAAATGGTTAATGAAAACAAAACATGAAGAATGTCCATCCAGTCATCCATCCATTTTCTAGAGCCGCTTATCCTCATAGGCCTACTGCCTATCCCCATTGGCTTCTGGCAGCAGGCGGGGGACACCCTCAACTGGTTGCAGTGGCAGTCCGTGACTTTTACTCGTACGCCTTCTGTGATGTCAAACTCTCGAATAAATACCCCTGATGCTCACAGGTACGCATTACTGGGCTACACAGGCTATTTTCTGGAGCTTTTAAACATCAATAAACCCGCATCAGCCATTAAAATTTGTCATTATACATGATTCTGTCAAAACTTAAAAATAAAATTAATTAATTAAAAAAAATAAAATAAATACACACAAAATTTTCTGAAGTCCAAATTACAAATCACAGTTTAATAAAAGAAGAACATTTTATTTGACCTCTTCATGTTCTCTTTCTCTTTGCACTGAGATGTACGGTGTATCCACGCCGGTGTTCCCAAATGTTTTTTAAAAGCACTGTAGCGCATTGAGGAGCTCTCTTTACCTTTGAACTTAGATTGTACAATACTGTTGTCAGGTTCATTTGTTAGACATTTGTAAGAAACTGAAAAACAAAAAAGGAGAAAATGCATTCTTTTCTCAGCTCATGCATGAGGGGACATGTGTGAACATGTGGATGAAAGATTAGTACATTTTATGATAAAACATTATGCGTAGCAAGACATTCTGCAAAAATATTTTGTCTGCAAGATACTTGGAAAACCACAAATGCAGTGTCATCCGTCTGCAATAGCCCCCCAGCAGGCAAGCTCGAGCGGCCTTCTTCCTTCTTGAGACAAAACAATAACAAAACATTTTCTCTTTGCAAAGCAGTGCACTCATTCTCACAGCAAAGCATTTCTTCATTGCAAGCAGTTATAGTTTGAAGCAAATGTATAATCACTACATTTACAATTATTCCAACATCAGTATGTCCACTCGGGTGTCCCAAGAGGTTTTTAAAAGCACAAGTCCTTTGCTGTGGTTCTGGAGTAGGCTACACCGTTAATGCAGAATCAACTAAGCTACACAGTGTAGCTTGGTTGATATGCAAAGCGCTGCCCCCCATCCAATCCATCCATTCATCTCATGTTTAACGTGAGGCCTTCTAGCCGGCCTTAATGTCCCCAGCACCTCATGTTCTGATTGGTTATCACAACTATCTATTAACTATATTTGCCCATTCACCTACAGTGTCCAGCCACCTGCACTGTTGATTCTAAAGACCTAGGGCAGAATTCATACAGCCTGGCGACACAAGTTAGGCGAATTATGATTGGATAATAATTCTAACCTAAAACTACAACACTTGAAGGAGCGTAATGAAATGGATATAATATGACATGAAGAGAACAGAATATGGAATATAATATATTTTAATATATAAATATATAAATATACAGAGATTAATTCATTCCGTGGTTGGGATTGTAGCACGAATTTGCCATTGCGGGCAACCCAAACCTATTGTTGCGTAGAGAGACAGTGTGGCTGATCACGCGAGAGAGACGATGGAGAATGTGAAGAAAAGAGGACGCATGCGCAAAGAGAGGGCTTTTTCTGAGAAAAACGTGTTAACATACAAAAAAAAAATCTGTGGAAGTGCTGTACAGTTCTCTGTTGTATTGACAAAAATAAAAGTGACGGTTGAGACCGGCGCTGCCTTCTCGCTGCCGTTTGTACCGAGTCGAGCACCGCTTCGAGCACCACTTCGAGCCGTCCTGCAAGGGCTATCTACCCGGACGGGCAAATCCGGCCCTGGAAATGAGGTTTCCCCCGTATCTTGTGTCTACGGCCACCGGATGAACGGGAACGGACAACACTATGTTAATTAGCTAATGCATGTAAAACCCCAGGTAAAAACATAAAAATGGTATATACATATTAAAATTGGCATCAAAATAGTATACAGTAATCCCTTGCTGTATTGCGGTTCATCTTTCACAGGTTCGCTGCTTCATGGATTTTTTACAGTGTGGATATTTTTTTACAGCGCACTGTGCTCTGAATCCTGATTGGCTCAGGGGCTTCTTCACTGTTGTCTTGAAATAAAATATTGACGCTGTACTGTATTGGTTTTTCACTTGTCAATTTATTACAAAAGGCAAGAGGATTCAAAAGCTTGCTTTCGTCTCTCCTGTGTCTCTCCTCTAACTGCCGTGTGCGAACTTGCTATTAGGCACATTGATTGACAGCTTGGTCTCTGAGAGACAATCACGTGACTCGTAGGCGTGCCGAGAGAAAACGCGCACACTATGTTGACACAGACAGCAATGGAAAATGCGAGGGCTTTGGAAATCTGACTTTTACCTAGATTTCTTTTGCAATAAATTGAAATTTCAAGTGTATTGTTATGATATAAGAGGCTTCACTTTAATTCGATGTCTGGGCATATGCGTTTGTAAAAATCTTGCTCAGAAAAAGAAAGAGCTCAAATACTACTCATAACAAAGTGCGGGTTCAGGATGAAGAGGCATAGCTGGGACTGTGAAATACGTGAGTGACAATGTTTCCAACTTTGTATTACTATAGTAAAATGAGTGTTTTAAACAAATTTGGGGCTTTAAAACAACTATAGCTTATCATTGCATTGTGAAATTAAAAAAAAAAAAAAAGCTGGCTACTTCACGAATTTCACTTTACGAATGTTATTTTTGGAATGTAACCCCCGCAATAAACAGGGGATTACTGTACAGTTTATAGTAAGTGCTGCTTATATATACTATACATGCATACAATGAGACAACATCATAAATAAAAAATATATACAGTAAAGGACTTACTTACCATTGATTGAAACTTATTATGGCTTATATTGTTCATTATTCTTGATTATCTCCAGCTTTGCTTCCATATAAATCATCTTCTTACTTCTCTCGTTAACATCACTAGCAATCTTGGTAGCCATGGATAACCAATTCAAGTTTGAATTAAGCACTACAATGCATAATAAAGTTGATATTGAAAGCACTCTTACACAGGATCAAGTCTTTAGGCAGCCCTCTTTGTGACCCAGTACACCAACCAATTGCAAACCAGCATCTTCGTGACCCGATCACGCTGACCAATAGTAGACCAGTATCTTAGGGAGTAGAGACGTTGACCAATAGCAGACCAGCATTTTAGAGAGTTGAGATGCTGACTGATAGCAGACCAGCATTGTAGTGACGTGTTGCAGTGGAGGCAGTTTGATGCCAATAGAAAATAAGAGCAATTACAAGAGGGAGGTAAACATCAAACACAACCAACCCCACAGGATGAAAAAACTCAGTATTCCACATCGTAACGTGAAAAAAACGTAAGCCAAGTACGCCGTTACGCGGGGGTCCACTGTGTATGTGATAATATATATATTGTGGCGAGGCGAAGAAACCACACGTTGCTGTGCTAGTGGAGATCTTTACTCTTCGCATGCCATCACAAAACTGATACAACGAAGTCCAAAACAGCAAAGACAAAGCCAACAGGTTCAAAGCATCAAAGGATCATAGCAACATGCCTACTGGGTGAGAGACATGGTCCTAGTGTCCGCCACACAGCTCCCCCCCGAACACCCAGAAAGGCATAACGGAAAACCCCACAGGGTATTCACCAGTCTGGCACCGAGTCTCAGTCCGGTCCTGGGCGGTGTATGTGACACCAGGGGCCCAGGTGCGACAGGAGTAAGGGTGAGACGCTCAGCGTGAAAACCATGAGGTAGCGTTGGCAAAGGGATGTTCTGAAGTTCCGCAGGAGCCGGAGTGGCAGTGCTGACCCGCATACTGGCAGGCACAGTGCGCTTCCGAGGGACGGCCGGTCGTGGATGCGTCCCAGTCTGTGCCTGGGCCTGAACCTGCTGCGGAACCAACACCAGCTGACCCGCTCCGATGTATGCTCGGACCATACCTGCAGGCATGGTGAATCGGAGGGACGGCTAAATGATGGTGGCTGGAGGCCTACTGCTGAGGCCGGATGGACATCGGTAGTAGATGAGGCCGCCCGGCTGGAAGATCCCGGTCGACGGCCAGGGACTCCGAAATTGGACTGCACAGGTGGCTGGAGGTCTACTGCTGAGGCCAGACGGACATCAGTAGTAGATGAGGCCGCCCGGCTGGAAGATCCCGGTCAACGGCCAGGGACTCCGAAATTGGATGGCACAGCCGTTCTTACCAGCGCCCGCACCAGCCGGTTGTTGGCTGGCTCGATCCCTGGTGCGCCAAGGGACTGGGCGACGGGTGAGAGGACCCCTGTCGGGGTGCTGGCTGGCTGACGTGGTACCAGCTTGCTGCATTACCTGACGTGTAGTAGGCTGGTGGAGGGATGCCACGATGTGGGACAACTGCGGTGATTCCACGCTGAAACATTCTGACGTCCGGGGTCACCCATGTGGCGAGACTACATCTCCAACAGCCTGACGAAACTTTCTAACGTCTGGGATAATAAAATGGCAAGATGACCCATCCAGGGTCACCCATTCTCACGTCGGGGTCACCAATGTGGCGAGGCAAAGAAACCACGCGTTGCTGTGCTAGTGGAGATCTTTACTCTTCGCATGCCATCACAAAACTGATACAACAAGGTCCAAAACAGCAAAGACAAAGCCAACAGGTTCAAAGCATCAAAGGATCATAGCAACATGCCTACTGGGTGAGAGACATGGTCCGAGTGTCCGCCACAATATATATATATATATATATATATATATATATATATATATATATATATATATATATATATATATATATATATATATATATTGTATTTTCCATCCTATAAGGCGCACCGGATTATCAGGCGCACATAAAGTTGAAACCATAGTACTGGCTGGGGTTGCATTATGCATCCACTAGATCGAGCTGCATTATGCAGCCACTAGATGGTGCTTCACTAAAGGGAATGTATTAAAAACAATCAGCAATGTCATCAAACTTTATTAATAGAATGTAAACTTTATTCATACAATATAACCATTGTGTGGATATTAGACTATGAAATATTTGTTATTAAAAAAATCAGATAAAACAGAGAATGTGTTATTGGTAATTGCTATTTAACTTCTAAACAGGAGCCACAGAGCGCAGAATTGATCCAGATCAAGCCATGCACTTCTGAACACTGCGCCGCAATTCTTTTGATTTTCCCCTCTGCATGCATTATATATTTTTGACCAGCTATTTCTTTATGGAGCACAAAGAAGTTACAAATAAACAAAAGTCAGGGAAATTTAAATGACAAACATGAGTGTGGGGCCACACACTCTTAAGTCCTCAAAAAAAAAAAAATCGTGTTGGGCCTGCAAATCAAGTTGATTAATCCCGCAGGGCCGTGTTGGCTTTAATACCCTCGGGCCAGGTCGGTTTGAACTGGATTCTTTAGGTATGAACTATAGTTTGTGCAGTCAGCGCATGATTTGATCCATATACAAGGCGCATCAGATTATAAGGCGCACTGTCAGCTTTTTAAAACAAAATCAGGCTTTTGGGTGCACCTTATATTGTGGAAAATACAGTATATATATATTTATATATATATATATATATATATATATATATATATATATATATATATATATATATATATATATATATATATATATATATATATATATATATATGGACCACCGTGTTACAACGTCCCTGATTTACGTCATTTTCATGTTGTGACATGGAATACTGAGTTTTTTCATCCCCTCTTTATTACATTTTCCCGGTTATGAGAATGAATTAGCTGTCATGACTCCAGGGGCTTCGCTGTATTTGTGTTGTTTTGCCTCCATCTGCTGTTTTTAGGTAATTGCACTTATTTATTATTGCCGTCTAACTACTTCCATGCAACTTGTGACTCCAATGCTGGTCTGCTATTGGTTGGCGTCTCCTCACGGAGAGGCTGGTCTGCTATGGGTCAGTCTTACTTGTTTCATATTGGCGGAACAGTAAAGCTTTGTTCGATTGTGAGTTGTTACGAAACCGTATTCATAGTGTATTTTACTGCTTAATTCAAAGTTGAAAGGTTTAGCCATGGGTCCCAAGATTGCTAGTGATTTTAAAGAGAGAAGTAAGAAGATGATTTATATGGAAACAATGCTGGAGATAACCCTTACTCAGGAAAATGGGCTTAACAAGCGCCACCCAAAGGTAAATAAATCCTTTCTATATTTTTTATTTTTGATGTTTTCTGATTGTATACATATGTAGCACTTATGTTACTATTTTGGTACCAATTTTTAATATGTATGTGCAATTTTGATGTTTTTACCTGGGGTTCTAAACGCATTAGCTATTTAACATAGGTTTGTAAATAAAATAACACAAACATGTTAAAAATTAAACAATAAAGAAAGAAAAGGCTTGCACTCACCAAAAACAAATGGCGATCACAATGAAACAGTTTTTTCAATACCTCCCGATTTTTCTTCACCTTTTCATTATGGAGGTCTCTTTCTCTCGGCACCGAGATGTACAGTGTATCCACTTGGGTGTTCCAAAAGTTTTTTTATAAACACCATAGCGCATTGAGGAGTTCTCTTTACCTTTGAACTGAGATATACAATACTGTATATCCTCTCGGGTGTCCCCATAAGTTTTCAAAAGCATGGTAGCACAAGTGCCCAGCTGTGCGTTGGTGTCTCATTGCTGCCTTGTTTCAAAAATTGAAGTTTGCAAATCCAGTGTAGCTCCAAACACCAAATCGATCCTTTGCAAACGAAAAGCATCCCCAGCAGAACTATTTGCCAGGGTTAGCTCACGCCCCTGGTAGCCCAGTCAGAAAAATTTCCAAATCGGCACAGTTCAGCTAATAGCAACGCAACGCGATTAAAGCAATCAGCCAAAGCCAACACTGCGTAGCTTGGTTGTTTAAGCATTGCACCGCCTTCCTGCAGTGAGCACTCACTCACGTTCAACGTGAGGCCTCTAGATGGCGATCTTATGACTTGATTGGCTATTACAGCTGTCTATTAAGTATACAGGTGCTCACATCTCCATCTGCGCTTGCACAGAAGCCCTAGCGGCTCCGGGAGCAGGCAAATTACATACAGCCTGGCGACACAAGTTAGCTGAACTCTAATTGGCTAAAAATTCCAACTTAAAACTACAACACTAGAAGGTGCGTAACCAAATGCATGTAATACGGCATGGAAATAACAGAATATGGCAAATAATTTTATGATTTATAATATATATATTTTGTAAAAAATGAATTTAAAATGAAACTGACTTTCATTATCGACATAATTATTGTAGTTTATTGTAGTTCTGATAATGATGTGAGGTTATGTTAGCCCAGCAAAGACAGCCTTGCTGGCTCTGACGGCCCACCACTGACTGGTTGCCAACCAATTGCAGGACAAAGAGAGATGAACAACCATTCAACTCTTCACGCACCCAATCACACGATGAGGTGATCTTGGCCGTGCTTGCCAGAGAGTTGCTCCTCGCTGCTTTTGGCAACTTCGCCAGCTAGCTGTCCAGGAAGGTCCAGGCCAACTCCATTGTGGCTGAGTGCTGCAAGCAGGAGCTAACCCAGCAAGAGAAGATGGAGATTGCTCTGGAGCTTGAGAGGGGTGACCCGCCATCTGTGATGTTTGACACCCTGGTCAAGCTGGTTAAGAGGGGAGGACTGGAGATGGGCCGGGCGGTCCTGAAGCACCCATCTCTTCCCATGGCCCACGTGGCATCCTTTGAGGTGTTGATGGGGACTCCCTGATACGCAGAGAGGATACGAATGAGCGCATGGTGCAGTTCCTCTCCCCTGCCATATGCCACAGGCAAGGAGTTCCTGGTGGCCTCAGACCCACATCAGCAGGTCCCTCTTCAACTGTTTTGGTACTAACTTCTCCAAGGACGTGACTTCAGAAGCGATGAAGAACAAGGCCTTGGAGCAGCCCACCAGCAGGAAGAAGAGCAAGGTCAGGGAGGGCAGAAGGGAGATGGTGAGGGACAGGAACCTTTACAAGTCCAGGAAGCTGAGCTCACAGTCATAGGCCAAAAAGTTTTTGTTATAGGCTAAAATGATTGTTGAAGGACGAGGGCCAGATAGCCAGCAAGCAAGACGTGCTGTGGCAATAGTGACATCGGAATTCAATTGAAATATGTTGTGATTGTATATAGAAAATTGCTAATTCTGCTTTTGTTCAGTAAAATTAAGATGTTTCTGCATGCTTTCCTCAAATCTAAAGTTTCTTGTGTGAAAATTGATTGGTTTGTTTGCTGTTTAAAACAGGCTGAAATTGCAAAGAATAAAAAAAATTTAAGTACCTAATTCGAGCAAAAAATAATAAAAATGTTAAATATTGGTATTTCTCCTGAACGCATGAATATCTCTGTATTTGGTGATTTTTGTAAATCTCGCGTGAAATCTGAGGAATTTATAGTAATTTTAAATTTTGTTGTACTTATATAAATAATATAATTAATCTGGATTTTATTAGGGAATTACTTTTTTTATGCTGCTGCTCATGGAGACTCCTACAGTATATTCCTGAGGTAGTTGCCTGTTTTGGTTTTAGGTTAGTAGCTGCTTCGATTTTGAAAATATTCAAATTTTAAGCTTTTGAAAATAGGCCCCCTACAGATCGGCCCAGGCCACATTTCTCATCAAGTAATAGACTGATGGTTGTTTTTTGTTGTTGTTTTTTTACCCCCAAGTTTTTAAAAGTTGAAGACAACTTGCTATTTTGGTATCTTAGCCAGAAAACTTGAAGTCAAATCAGCATTTCGCTGGCCACATAAAATGATGTAGTGGGTGGGATCTGGCCCCCGAGCCTTGAAATTGACACCTGGGGGAATCACTTGTCTATGTCCTTTCAAGATATGTGTTGTGGTCGCCATGGCAATTTTTATTTTCACAATTCCAGGATCTGGCCTGGAGGCACTGGTGAGTGATAACTGCTGTTACGATTGAAGTCTGGCTTATGTTTCAGGTGCGAAATGAGAATCAAAACTCCGTGAAAAATCATATTTCAAAAACATTTTGAGGACATTTAAAAAAAATAAAGTATTCTAGGCCTTCTTAGTGGACTCATGGTCAAGGAGTTACACTAGACTTGAACTCATCACGGACTTGACTTGACTTTGCTTAGCTTGACTTGGACTTGTTGATCAAAGACTTGAGACTTCACTATAATTACATGAGCATATCATAAAGATAACCCGGTCCGCCGACATCCACCTCCATAACATCAGTTTATGCTGCTCTTCTCGTTTTTACTTAACAGCTTCCATCCTTGTCACATATCTTCATTCCAGTAATTCTCTCCTCCTCAGCCTCCCTCACAAATCCCTCCATTAGCTTCAGCAAGTCCAGATCTTAGCCACACGTGTCATCACAAGAAGCATCACAATTCATCAAATGACCCCAATTCTCTTGCACCTTCACTCGCTCCAGGTCAAAATGTTTTTTTGTCATAATTTTATGCCCCTGTTTATCGGTGTATCACGTTTAGTTTGTTCTAGTCAACCTGGTCAGTTGTGTCAACCAATCAACCCATTGAGACGTCTAAGTTTTCCTCATTTGTTCATCGGTTCTCTGCTTTCGTTCATCCTTGTCAGTTCATTTAATTGTCCTGGTCACTTTGTTGTTCCTTGCCATTTCAAGTCATTTCAAGTCTTCTTCATATTTAGTATATTATTTTTTGGTACCCTGTTGTTCTGGATTTTGTTCATCTAGTATTTTGGTTTTTACCCGAACTTCTCTTTTTGAATTTACACTTACCTTGGGTCCCAGCATTAGGGTCCTCAACAGCCCCCACCCCTTCCCCTTTGATTTTGACACTGATCTGGACACTGGCAAAAGTGATTGTATGCCGTTTTACCTTATTTGTTCTGAATTCAACAAAAGCTTGGAATTTGATTTTTTTTATGTGATAAGTAACTGATTTCATAGAATTCGAATGCTCAGTAATTCATTTAACATTTCTGGAGTTGAAATATCTCTGATATGGCATAAAAAAATATAATGTAATATCATATCATATCATATCATATCATATCATATCATATCATATCATATCATATCATATCATATCATATCATATCTAGAAGAACGCTTATTTTGGTGATACTGTACAGACTACATGTCACGTTCTGCATGGGTTTTGTTCTGTTGTGTGTTCAGTTGTTGAGATTTTTGGTTTGTTTAGCCATTTAGTTAATGGCTCTTTGCCTCTCCTTCCTGTCCATTAGTTTGATTTTGTCCACCTCTTGCCTGCGTCTTCCTGTCCCTTGCGTGTCGATCATTCAGCTTCCCCTGCCTCTTGTTCTCGCCCAGCTGTTTCGCGTTTTTGTAATTAGTGTCGTGTGTGTGTGTATAAGTTATAGGATTGTCACCGCTAGTTGTCGTGGCTAGTTGTAATGGTCACCTCCGCGCCCTCGTTGTCTCTTTCACAGTATTATCCAGTCCCGCGGTCGCTCTTCCTCATAAGTTGAGTTTTGTTTAGGTCTCGTTCCTTTGATACTTTGCCCAGTTTTTGCCTATTTTTTTCCTGCCTCTTTTGTTGATTAAAACCTCTTATTGAGCACGTTCCCTCCTGGCTTCCTTGCAACCCTCGGTTCGATCTCTCGTACCTCCTCAATCCACTCGCCATGCCAAACTGTGACACTACATTTTCTTTTAACATTTTCTATGTGATTTCCAGCATAAGTCCAGCATATTTTTTCTGGAACCAAATATTACATGCTTTGCTTTGTTTAAATCTAACGACAGATTATTAACGTCGAACCATTTTTTTGTACTGCATTTACTTATTTTCTTTCAAACTCTGAATAGTAGTTACATCATTGGTCTCAAACTTGTAGATCAGGGCCGAGTTACAACCCGCATGGTGATATTGACACCAAAGTTTATCGTGCAGAGTTTGTGTGTGTGTGTGTGTGTGTGTGTGTGCGTGTGTGTGTGTGTGTGTGTGTGTGTGTGTGTGTGTGTGTGTGTGTGTGTGTGTGTGTGTGTGTGTGTGTGTGTGTGTGTTTATTCACTTCAGTTCAGACTCCTAACAGCTTCGAGTGAAACACATAATTTTGGTGACACCAAGTGGAAGGAAAACATAGATATATTTTTTGTTGCGTACAGGAGCACCCCGACATATCTTGGCACAGAGAATGTTTGCTACGCTCAAGAAATCACATGTCATCACTCGACTCAGCTTGTTGCGGAGTGTTCAAAGTATCAGGGAGATAAGAAAGAAGAATACCACATCAGTCGAGTTCAAAATCCCTGAGTTAGAGGTTTACAGTATATTGAAAATGTTATCTAGTTCCCTTACCTTTTTTTGTTTTGTTTGTATTACTTTTTATCCCTGTATTTGTAATGATAAACAAGGATACTTTATATCAATCATATAGGACAATACGACGACGACGACGACAACTACTACTACTACTACTACTACTACTACTAATAATAATAATAATAATAATACATCCATTTACTCCAGCCACTTATCCTCACAAGGGTCGCAGTCTTGCTGGTGCCTATCCCAGCATAGTGATAAGCTATTAATTAAATTTAATTCTGTATTCTTATAAAAATGTGTTTAGCTGGAAGACGTCTATCTTAAAGTGTAGTTTCTAGTTTCCAGTTTCTATTGTTTCTTCAGAAACGAAAACTAAGTCCATCATGAAAAAAACAACGTGAGAGGTTACAACAAACCCAATAAAAATATTTTACGCCCTAGACAACTCTACCCTACCTGCCACTGCAAACCCTAAATTCGTGTAGTTATTTGACAATACATCGCTTTAAAAGCTCGCGCGTGATCGTGAGAAATGCAGACGAATAGTTAACATATTAATGCCTTGGTAAAAACTATTAAACATGCGTCATCTCTCAAACTAATATTCTTGAAAACATATAAGCATGATCAACCGATTGCCTTGCTAAATTATTCACTACAGACATTGATATTTTTGTCTGAAAGTTGACTGAAGATTCTAACTAAATAAACATAATTTTTGCGCTCTCATAAAACATTGCGCTAATGCGTGTATTTTTACACTGTGCTACTCGGGAAAGGTTTTATTTTATTTATTTATTTTTAACATCACCCGCACATATAAAACAATAAGGAACCCCGAGCGCTTTCATTTTATATAGCCGCTTATTCAATAGATTTTAGTAGCCCCAAAACGGAGAACAATTTGTTGATACAAAAGAAAATGTTTCATTTACGCAGTTAAAGCACCGTTGAGCTGCTGGATATAATTGGCACACTATTTTGGCTTTATGGAACGAAAACTTTGCATGAAAGGTCACAGTTAAGCTAGGTTCATAAACGAGTGGGTGAGGATGAGTCACAATTACCATACATGGCGCAACGTGGGATTTACCGCATCTTATTTCCAACATCATAACACTTTTCTTTCATGTACGCAAAAAAAAAAAAAAAAAAAATACTGTACACGTACTTAACACTTTCAGAGAAAGGCGGGGGTGGGAGTTAATTAAGCATCTTTGGTCTGCAGGATGTGTTTTGTGAACAAACAAACAAACAAAAATCAAATGCGTGTTTGGATCCGTTTAATAAATCCCACAACAAACATGTAAATTTTAATCTTAACACTATTCTTTAACAAATGAAACAACCACACGTAATATATATGCTATATTCTAACATTTACAGGAGACTAAATGAGTACAAAAATAGAATGTATGTCTTCCAACTGTACATAAGAACAATATACATTGCGTTAGAGTCTCTTTACAACAAGGCACGGACGAGAAATACGTATTAAAATGAACATTTACAATAACTTAGACAAATTAGACTATGTAAATGTTATTGCAGTTAGCCTCTCTTCAAGGAACAACCACCCTATTGATAATTCACTGTATATTCAGTAGACTTTGCGGGCAAAGAGCAATTATAGTTTTGTCATCTTGAAGTGCCTCGCAATAAGCAACAGTTCCCTGTCGCGTGCATTTAAGCATGTTAACCATCAGATCATGGGGACGAACGCATTAAAACAAAACAAAAAAATAAAATAAAATAAAATAAAATAATTTGTTGCGTTAGTGCCCGGAACATTTCCCATCTATGCACAAATTCCGTTGTTTGCGCCGATGCTGCCAGTGCGCTCCAAAGCCGAGCCGATGGACGAGGACGACGTGGGGGCGGCGGAGGACCTTCTTTCCTTTTGTCTCAAATGGATTTTCGTATGCCTCTTCCTCTCGTCGCTTCTGGCGAACTTCCGCCCGCAGAAGTCGCAAGCGAACGGCTTCTCCCCCGTGTGCGTGCGGATGTGAGTAGTGAGATGGTCGCTGCGGCTGAAGTTGCGCATGCAAATCCTGCATTGGAAGGGCTTGTGTCCAGTGTGGATGCGAATATGTCTGGTAAGCTCGTCGGAGCGGGAGAAGCGCCGGTCGCAGCCCTCTGCTGGACACGGGTAAGGGCGCTCATGGATCGGCGTCTTGCTAGGTCTGTTCGGATACTTTCTGGGTCGCAGGATGGGCCTCAGCGGGAGATTCTGGGGGCTGTAGGCGGAGGGCAGCCTCGGTGGGCCTCCACCCTCGGTGCTTGGACCACCCAGCGTGTAATTTCTGATAGTGTTCAGTGGGGTTAAAGGTGGGGGCACGCGGAATGTTTCGAGGGAGCACGGGCCGAACGGTTTCCGATCTGAGATGCTTGGAGCGTGCATGTCTCGCTGACAAGCGGGCTGGAAGAAGCCGGGGTAGTCAGGGATCATCGGGAAGAGCCCCGGCACCTCTTGGCCGCTGTGCTGCTTGGGGGACGAGTACGAAGGTGGCGGGTAGGAGGCAATGTGGCAGGTGGACGTAGACAGAAACGCCGATGGATCCTGGTACACCTCTGCGCAGGCGGCGGAGGAATACGGCGGTGGCGGGGAGTAAAGCTGATGATGTTCGACCTCGACTTGGTTCTGATGGGCCGCAGCCATGGTGCAACTCAAATTTCTACTGGAAAAGTGACTGGGAGAAGCAGAGGAAGCCGGCGAAGAAGACGATGACGTGGATGGAGGAGGAGGAGGGTGGGCGACGTTGAAGATGCCCGAGACGATGTTAATGACTCCTTCGGGGTTCCAGTTTGCGGGATACTGGGAGTCGATGGAGAATTTCCCCATATACGTGAACGTCTGGTTGCGGTGTGAAGAAGGTTGGGAGAACCCGCCGGAGTAAGATGAGAGGTCCAGTGAACGCCTCTCTGCGCTCATCTCTGTATTCATTAGGGGATCTGTAGAGAAAACAAACAGGTCATATTAGGTCACCTTGCTGATGACTTTGATCGGGGAACTTTACAGGTGAGCTGCAGGCGAAGTATTTTTGCGTTTATATACTCGTGCGCGTTTATATATATATATATATATATATATATATATATATATATATATATATATATATATATATATATATATATATATATATATATATATATATAACTCCGAAGTTAGAAACGTTTCACTAGTCAAAACTCACTCATGTCTTACCTGCAGCCACATTAATCTGGTCGTAATGTCCCAAATCCGAGTTGGGAAAAATAGCAACCGACGTGTGCAAGCCGCTGGCGATGTCATCCACAGAGTACACGTTATCAAACCCCCCGAGAGGCATCGGCACCTTCTCCAGAGTTTTCGCCGTCATCTTGGCTGATAAAACCCGCGCCAACACGTTTAACTCCCTTTAATCACACGCGAGTCTTTCAAGTTTAGCCACGCGTGGGTTAGCGCTGCATCTTATTAGTACGATAAGAGGGCGCGATGTAGTTCTGACACACTTCGTGCGCTCTAGTGCCTAAAGGTTCACCAACTTGTATTATTCCGGAGCAGCGCACCCCTGGCACAATAAACCACATGAGGGAACCCTTTTCAATGTACTGACAACGTCATTACCCAAATATGGAGTGGGCGGGAGGCGGAGCTGTAGTTCCGATTGGTAGGGAAACTCGGTGACGATTCAAAGTGAAAGTGACTCACTTGTCAGTGGAGATATAGCACTTTGCACGGTGGGCGGCTCTGCTTAAATCACGTACAAACACAAATCAATATAAAATCCAAGCATCAAACCATTGAGCTATATTCGGGCACTAGTGTTTACACTACATTGTTATAGCTTGCACTTGTGTTCATGAAAAGAGCATTTCCGGCTCATGCCTTAAGCCCATAAAAGGGCGAATCCGGTGAACAGATGAAACTTTTTTTTGTTTCGTTTCCGGATTGTGATAATCGTCGGAAAGTGACGAGTTTGATTGAGTGTGAACGGAAGTCTGAACCATAATCAAATTAGAAAGACCCAGTGAAATTGCTTTCTTTGGGTCTCACAACAATGTTCATAGAAACAAAACTTTTGTGAGTATGCTGATCTGACTGTATCAGAGTAACATACGGAGAACCAGCCTCTTAGTACCAGACCAAATGAATTATTTGTATTGTTCTTTTTCTATTGAGAACCCCCCCCCCCCCGTCTCTCTCTCTCGCCCTCTTTCTTTCTCAGTCTCAAATACACACTCGCACGCACATCTTATTTAACGTGGTAAATTCCGCCAGTAGGCGGAAGAGTTTACCATAGAGGAAAACATTGAACACATCAAGTGGAATTTGGTTTCCATAAATGTCTGTGTTGCCATTCCCCATATGCACACAATGATATGCTAAAACAGTGGCTGACGTCCATTTATTGGTATGACAAGCACATATGCTATATATATATATATATATATATATATATATATATATATATATATATATATATATATATATATATATATATATATATATATATATATATATATATATATACATACACGAACACAGGGAGAGCTAGATTAGACAAATAGCTAGATAGATAGATGTAATATTGTTCTCAATTTTTTTGTGTATGATAGAAGGCAACTCAATCTATGTTTTATTTTCCTTTCAGATAGATTTCTTGGTTGAGATTTGTAAAGACCCATATAGATTCAACTTTTAATGTTACAATGTTCATTTTTCACCCTAAACACTACCAAAGTGTTATTCTCCTTCATTGATTTCAAAGACTCCCTTGATTAAATTGTATTCTCAGCACCGGCCTCACCTGAGCAGATAAAAGCTGCTCGTGAGACGCAATATGACAATATTATGCTCTCATAATGTCTTTACACCACCCCCATACTGCCCGTGCAAAAGTAAATGTATGCCCACCTCATGCAAAGAGACATTCAAGTTTTCTGCTTTTTGTTAATTTCGCGTGTGTGTGTGTGTGTGCGTGTGTGTGTGTGTGTGTGTGTGTGTGTGTGTTTGTGTGTGTGTGGAGGGGGCGGGGGGTTGCATTGAGATGGACAAGTTAACAGCAATGGCTCATTAATATGTCACAAAGTTTCTGTCATGTCTGTTTGGATTCGTTGTTTTTTGTTGATGTTGTAAGGTTTCGGGTTTCTGTTTTGTAAGAGTACTGTTTACTTCTGTTTGGGTTCATGTTGTGTTTTGCTTGGGTTGGTCTATTTTGTATGATTAGTTCCACCTGTTGTCCACATGTACCCGCAATCGGTTGCCCCTGCCTCTTGTTCCCATCCAGCTGTTGCCTGTTTCCCTAATTAGTGTACTTCTATTTAAGCCCTAGTTTTGTTCCAGTTATTTGTAGGGTCATTTATGTATTCACGTTGCTGTCAATCCCGGTCCACATGGACCCCAATCAAAGCCGACTCCCTGCTCTTTTTCATGAGTTGATTTTAGTTGCATGTTATATCTGTTGTTACTTTGTACAATTGTGTTCCCTGCTTTATCCTGCCTCTATTCTTTAATATACCTGCAATATTTTAGCTCAGTTCCTCTCAGTTTCCTGCATTTTGGGTGCCCCTCCTTCCTCACCTTCACTCACCGTGCCCCATCGTAACAAACTTAACAGTTTCATTGTAGAAAATGTCCAAGTGGCAAAAATGTGTGTATGGGAGTACACGGCCAGACAACCAATGTGGCAGAAAATAATTCACCTGCAGGCGGAACTATCGTTGTGAGTAGTGTGTTCCCAAAGGGTCTGAAACAATAGGAGGAGCGATGTTACTGTGTGTGCGGTATCTTGATCTCTTTTGCTTTGTTTATTTGTTTGCTTGCTTCTTTGTTGGCAGACTAGTTTATTTCATTGTCAGTAAAACATTTTTTTTTTTTGTTTTTACTCCGCCTCTGACTCCCATCACAGATCACTATTGATGTCATGAAGGGGTGGGGCTGCAACATGGTGAGAGGTGGCGTTTCAGTGAGTAAGATGTTTCACTTTCTGGTTAGAAATCTAGACACCAGAAATCTCATATTTCATCATAAATTGAATTTCCAATGCACAAAAGGTATATGCCTACTTTATTAAATTTGGAAAGTTAAAATCTCATGATATGGGCTCCTCAAAGTGCAAGCTCGCTGCAAGGTCCTAACCCCTGATCTCTGATGGGAATTAGTCAGTTAATTAGTTTTCAGGTTGCAAAAATTATGCAAAATAGTCATCACAACAGCCAATGGTGTTCAGAATAGTGGAGAGAGGCTACTGCATGAGTTCCTCAAGTTTGATAGGAGTATTGATAGCCTGTGACTTTTTGAGCAGCTGAAAGATGAGGTTGCTCAGCGGTGGTACAAAAAGAGCTGTAAACAAGAAAGAAAATAAATTGAGATGGCATGAATACAGCACATCGAGTGCATTGTGTGTAAAGACATGCAAAATTAGTTCAAGAGAAAGTCAAGTGAGGTGATTGTTATCCTTCGCCACACATGCAGGCCTAAGTGTGAAAGTGACCACCACTGATATATTTGTATGTATGTGTATATCAGACCGTCCCTCGGCTTGTAGTTAATTTTTTCACTTGGCCCCCCTGTCTATTTGATTTTGACACCCCTGATCTAGATATTGTTTATATTTACAGAAACTTGACAACTAACATCAAACCTGGAACAGTTTACATAAATGTAAAGTAAATCCATTGCCAAATAAGTATTACAACTGATTATAATACACTAGGTGAAAAATAATCAGTTGGATTTACATTGTAAAAAAAAATGGAAGTTGATTGACACATTAAAAGAATTTTTCTAATAAATTGAATGTTGCCACAGCAAGTCACTCTCATGCTTGACATACATGAAATGATGAAAATGTTGTGATTTGTATTTTAAACTGTGGTGTTTTATTTAAGACAGTGTTAAAATAACTGACTTCTTTAATATGCTTATGACAAATCAAAGATAAAAGAGGTCTCCATATAAAACCACATTTATTATTACGTTTAGCAGCTCAGCTTCCCCTAAAATGCCACACACACACACACACACCCACCACACAACCCCACATGCCCAACACAAAGTGTTAATTTATGTACTACTGTGTATCTGAATCTCTGGCTGAACTTTTCTCTATTTTGACTAGCTGTTCTAGTTTATGTTTCTGATTACTTCGGTATTTTTAATTAAGCGTGTCCAATCTCAATAGTTTTCTTACAGACATTTAATTCATTCTACAATTAAGTCCTGTTTGTTTTTTTTCTTTCATCTTTTTTTTAAACATACAGCTCAAGCCACTACAATACTATTGCCAAAATCCTTCATTTTAGGTACATTTTCTTTTGAGCTTGTAGAAATTTTTTTCATCCAGTACGGTTTTTAGTCAATACCAAGTCTTTTACTGTTCAACTTTCAAACTATGGCAGCAATGACCCCAGTATAGACATTAAAATTGAAGATCATTGTATCCCAAATACTCAAAACGTCACGAGTCCCAAATCCATAATTCTTCTTGTGAGCTGCCCTCCTGACACCATGACTGTTAGCTTTGTGGTGGCACAGCCCGCTTTCATCGTTTACGGTCTAGACACATGAAAGCAAGAAAACCACTCTGATATCAATCCAAGATAGAAAGAAAAAAAACATGAGAGCGACTAGAGCCAGGGATAAATGAGGAAGCTGAAGAGTGGGAACCCCTATGTCACAGGCACATGCTTCACACAGCCTGAACACACAGTAGTTTTGTGGGGCATTAAACTGACTTACAATGGGCCACTGTAACTCTTGCTTCTACAAGGGTAATACACACTTAATTTTGATATCATAACACATTCACCAGACATTTCAAAATCTCGCTAACTTCTGACAATTTTGAATACTTTTCCATTTTTCTGAAGCTATCTGATAAGGTTTATCAGTGCAATAAGTATAAGCAAGATGAACATAATAAAACTATAACAGTAAGTAACAAAGAGCATTTTGGTTAACAATACAGTTTTTCATTACAAATTACATGTAGGTACAGGACTGTTTGTCATAGCAATTAGTTATTACATTTCAAACATAAAAATTGGTTTTGGGTTTTAATGCAAAGAACAAACTGGGGATGTACTGTATGTTCCTATTCCAAGGCAGAAAATAAATGAAGAGTCCCATCAAGGAAGGAAGCAGCCAGAAATCCTGTGGCTTGAGGTTACAACACATTTGAGCACTTTCCTGTCTACAATTGTGCACAAATACAGTGTTCAGTCGCCACTTTCGGCTCAGTGCCTTTATTCTACACTTGCGCAGCGCAACTGACTTTGCCTGGCAGCTTGGCGTGATGTCATCTCAATTTGCGTATTCAACTTAAATCCAAAGGCTCAGATCCATCCATGCAAAGGATCAGACTCACAAATCCAAAGGAGAGTTTCACGCTAAGACGTGAAGTTGTGTCTCACGAGGGTCTTACTCATTCGAATGGTGAAACACACATGTCTTGCGAGAGTCGTACTCAAACACGGATACGAATGGTGAAACGCGTAAGTCTTTTTGACAGCGATCTGACTCCATCCACTATTCTCTCTGGACGGCACGAGGAAAACCAGTTAGGACATCTGTGAGGCACAGCCTCACAGTGCAGAGTTCCTGGGTTCATTTCTGGCCACAACCTTCTTGTGTGGAGTGTGCATGTTCTTTCTGTGCCTGTCTGGGTTCTCTTGGGTACTCTGGTTTTCTTCCACATTGCAAAATCATTCATGGTAGTTGCATTTGAGACTCTAAAATGTCCTTTAGCCTGCTACACAACAAGCCAACATCACGGTTGCCACTCATCGTGCGCCGTCCGCTTGTGTGGTGAAACACCATGGCATTCATCGCAGGATGTCAGAAAAGGTTTTCAGGCCGATTCTGCATGTTGAATCAAGTGCGGGCAATCGGAAACAATCATGACTCTGAGTGACTGTTTAGCGAGCAAATTAGCGCAAAAGACAAGATGAGAACAGGAAGTGACATACACAGAAAAGACAAGTGGGGAAAAAGTCAAAACCTTTACGCAACTTTATCAAGAATAGCATAATTTCTCTTATTTTTTTTCACATCCCAACTTTGGTGTTCAACGTAATGCCTACCTGGACAGAAGAGCATGAGAAGATCCATGGTGAGTGAAAATTGAAACAGCCTGTTTATTTACGTGTAAATAAAGCAACGGACATAACATCAGGCATACCACAATCCATTGCGCAAAATGTACACCACATGGTGGGAACAGTGATTTTCGCCACATATAGCACGGAGGAGTACTGCATTAAAGGCATGCACAGAAGGTACGTTGACATACTGTAGCTGCAGTGTGTTCATGGTGATTTTTCTGAGCCGATCTGCTTAAGCAACAGGCTGACACTGCAGGGGCCCACGACGGCCCATTCTTGGCTTGGTGTGTAGAAGGCCTTATGCTACGTGCACACCGAACACGACAAAGCACGCCGTTTACGCTCTACGCGAGCTACTTGGTTGTGGGGTCAAGATGGTCACTTTTGTGAAGTCACTTTTTGTTGCATGAGAGGAGGGGAGTGAGCTTGCTGTGCACTTTACAGTTGATCCAGAAAGAAGAGCATTGCTGAGAACTTGCAGAGCCAATATTTTCTCCTACAGCACCTTTATTCTGTTTTACACTGCGTGTCCCTCGCTTTGAGGCAATACTTGTCCGCCAAAAAAAACCCAAAAACGTTTCAACGTTGCAATCAAGTGGCTGATACCGTTCAAAATACTGAGCTGTCAATGCTGCACTACCGTTATCTTGGCAGAGTAACTATGGTTCAATAGCTGTTACAAAAGGAAGCAAACGCTGCACATACCAGTTGTCCCAAATACTCCCTTCTGCCATTCTAAAAGCTAGGTGATTGCCCTTGCTTGGCTCCGTTTTTGTATTGAAAGCTCAGCTGGCTGTGTTGGATACCCCCCGGTGACCACAACCCGTCCGACATGACTCATTCCTGCCCCATGTGTGAGACGTTGAACCTTCCCGAAGTTGATTGGCTGTCACGACACGACACGCGAGAGAAGTTATTTTTTTTTAACTTCACGCGACAGGCAAAATTACGAGCTGCGCGGCTTCTCGCGTCCATCGTGTCACCCAACGCGTCATCCCGTGAAATCCATTGACTACAATACAAAACTGTCTGTTTTTACGCCTCAATCGCAGCATTAAGTGTACTTTTAATGTGTACTTTTTAGTGTAACTAAGGGTGTACTTGCCTACTGTCCAAAGACAGCTGGGATATGTGCCAGCATGCCCGCGATCCTTGTGAGGATCTGCTCTTAATAAAATACATGGCAGGACGAATTTTAAAATGTGAATGATTGAGTCCTGATTTTACTTGATTTTTGGATTTGATCCAATACCAAGTAATACTTGGGCCAAATATTGTGATAGTAATCCAATATCAATACCACACGTGTTTTGATTAGTGATGTTATATTTATTATTTTTTTATTACTTGGGAAATTTACTTCTGGAGCCACATGGCTCAGTGGTAGAGTCGTCATATCGCAACTAAGAGTATGTGGGTTCGATTTCTTGACCATCTTGAACTGTCCTTGATCAAGACACTGATACCCCAGGCACATGAGTTGTCAGGGTAATAATAGAAAAAGCCCTGTGTGTCTATTATCATTTTTATATAAAATATTCAAACAAAATCACATGTGTGCTATCCCCAATGAAGGCACACACATACCATTACCATTTCCATGTCACACTTCCATGTATAGCTATTTAGTGGCGGGTGGAGGGGAAGCATACTTGGCATGGGTTTGCAATGTAAGAATGGTTAGGAGCAGACACTGTTGCTTCCGTGTGTGCAGAATGCAGAATTGAAAAAAAAAAGTTTCTATGCAGAAAAACACGCAAAAAACTGTGATGAATACAATGTAATAAGTTCTTATACTGATACTTAGATTGAAATTGAGCTATTTGGATCAATATTTTGACATTTTAGAATTTTGTAGTAATTCTAAGAAGCAGCAACTGCTACTGCCTATGACGGTTTTCATCAAGCTCATAGAGAATTCCATGTCAGGGTATTATATTACAGCTCCCCCTGTAGCACCTGATGAAAACTAGGAGGGACCTAACTCTTCAACCTGCTATGCAGTCATATAGTCATCATTCATTGGACGATACGTCTAGCTCATTATCATTGTCGAACCACTGCGCCGCCCATCTTGAACATAATAGCACTGTAATAAACAAGTGGATTTAGTGCGTACTGGTGTTTAAGAGTTTGGATCAGAGCTAACATGAAATGTTTGAAATTACCATATTTTGGGATGATAGTTTGTGGTATATTTCAGGGCCTTACAATATTTTGGGATGATAGTTTGTGGTATATTTAAGGGTCACTTATAATTAAGGAATCACTGTATGTATGTTTGACCAGATTTAATTTGCTCACTGCTTCGTTGCTACTGACAAATTATTGTTTGCATCGAGGATGAAAAAAAACAGGTTTATGGTAAATTGGAATTACCTTGAAGCAATTGTTCTAGTTCGTCTTTTCATAACAGTACATTTATGTCCCACGGTTCCTCATTTAATTCTTAGTTAAATGTGTTTGTCTCTTAGTCCAAAAATTTGAAAAGCCCATGGTGACATACAGAAGAAAGATGAAACATTTTAAATACAAGTTGAGCGATCCTGAAGATTCGGGGCTAAATTGAGCGGAGATAAAGTAGTACACAGAGGGATTGTGTTTGTAGCAGAGAAATGTTGATTGATCTTCTGATAAAGAAGCTGGAAGGGAGCAGAGCCCCCGCTGCTTTCCACCCCCGGATGACTCGAGAGCTGAAATACAAGTCTGGTAATGGAGCGGCCGGTGTGGTGTGGGCGTTAGGCCATCAAACCCCAAAGACCATATCAGTAATGCCCCAACCCCATTTTCTATCATCTAATCTGCTCACTTTCATTTTTTCTTCATTGTACACTCGATATGACTTAATTCTCTCCTTTCTAAACATTGTTTTTTGCTGCACTATTCCTTTTTTTTTTGTCCTTGTGCTGAAGCGGTTCCTATTAACCTCTACATCCATACTAATATTAACTTTATCCCCAATTCTATGACTTTGCTATTTCCCTCTTTTACAGAGATAATGCTGAGGCCATTCATAGGCAAGGAAACAAAGTTGAGTCATAATAGACACCACATTTATCTAAGTTTGAAAAGCTGTGATTATAATAGCCAATCCTTAAAGAAAGATTAAGAGAAACCTAGTTCAATTTCAGTACCACAAATATCAAACGATTTGCAAAATATTCAAACAGTTACCTATGATCATCGTGGTAAGCCCCCTTTTTTTGCAAAGCCCCCCAGGAAAGAGGAAACAATTCTCACCCCCACTTTGTGCAGTGACGGTAAATATGATACATACGCATTTGTTTCAAAAAAAGTGTTTAACACAAACAAAAGCAAAAAAAAGCAATATACATAAACTTTCAACAAATATTAACTTTTTTTTTTAAATGTTAAATTTAAAGCCTGGTTCTTGGGGGCATCTCAAGTGTTCCTGAGCAAGTTGCTTCTGATGCGACATCATCAGTAGGTAAATGACTAGTTAGTGTAGAGCCCTTTGAGTACCAAAGGTCGAAGAGCGCTATATAAGTGATATCGTCCATTTACCATTTATGTGTCATTGTGTCCTTAGGCAAGAAACTTAACCCACCGATATGGCAGCCACACGTCGGTCAATCTGCACCAGGTCAGCTGTGACAACACACATAACATAGAGTACTACCACTGGTGTATGAATGTGTGAGTAAATGAATAGTGTATAGCATAAAAATGTCTTTGAGCGTCTAGAAAAATGCTACCGAAGAGTGATGCATTAGTTTTAGTGTCAAAAGTACCGGAACATCGTCCGAAATACCAGCACTTCACATGAGCCCACATAATACCTTGTTCCATTTCTCTCTTGCTGTTTTTGATACTCTTATGACTCCATCCTCCGCCGAAATTGTTGAGGCCTCTCCATTGCCACTCTGCTTTTTGCAGATGATGTGGTACTGTGGTATGTCACAGGGACAGTTCTCAGGCAAGTTTGAAGTGATTCTGATTCAAATCAGCACACCCAAATCTGAGACTATGGTAAGACAAGTGTGAAGTGCTTTTCTGAGTCAAGGATGAGATCCTGTCACAAGCGGAGTAGTTCAATCTTGCGGTCCTGTTCACAAGTGAGGGCAGAATGGAGAGGAAGATCGCCAGGAAAATCTGCTGTGATCTGGTTTCTGTAACAGTCTGTCATTGTAAAGGAGGAGCTGAAAGGCAAAGCTCTCGATTTACATTATATCTACATTTCCTACCCTAGCCTATGGTCACCTGTGGCTGAAAGTTTCCTCCGACCGGGTGTTTGCGCTCCTCATTTGAGATAGGGAGTAATATTGGAGCTGCTGCTCCTCGACCTTGAGAGTGGCCAGATGAGGTTGCTCATGCTTCTGGTTTGGAGGCCTTATGGCTGCCTCCCTGGTGAGGTGTCCGGTCATATCCCACTGGAGGAAAAACCCAGGACATGCTGTAGAGCAAGGGTCACCAACCTTTTTGAAAGTGAAAGCTACTTCTTTGGTACTGACTAATACGAAGGGCACCAGTTTATGTGAACCTACCGATCTTGTTAATGAATTCTCATAATATTTAAGGAACAGCTGTAGTAAATATCAAAATCAAATGAAATATGTTGTGTAATATATATCTATAATTGTTTGTAACATTCCTCGAAAATCACATTGTTCTATCGCTCGTGAGCTATTTGCAGAATAGGCCTGCAGGCAACTCATTTGATCCTCGCTAGCTTCGTGGTGCCAGGCACCACGTTGGTGACCTCTGCTGCAGAAACTATGTCTCCTGGTCAGCTTGATAATGCCTTGGTATCTCCCCCAGAAGAGTTACAAGAAATGGCTGGGGAGATGACCTTGGCGCTTCTAAAACTGCTGCCCCTGTGACCCAACCCCGAATAAGCAGTAGAAATAGATGGAGTGGTACATGGATGTCACTGTCATAAATAGTTATCTTAGTTTCCAAATATTTCAATGGGTCTCTGCAGCACTTTTTGTGCTCTTTATAAACCATTATTTTGGTTGCTTCTGTTCATTTATTTATCTGGTTTATCACTAACAGTTTTTCCTGTTACCACACTCATCTTTTTCTGTTCTACCCTTATGTTCAAGTTCCTGATTCTTATTTTTGGCATTTTTTTCATCCTTTGGTCATCTTTCCTTTGATTTTCCCCAAACACATTTCTGTTATTCTGTGTCTCCTTTCTTTTCTCAGACTTCACCATCTTCATTGCACCAAATGATCCCTCCTCCCCTTTTTATGCAGGACATTCACTCAAGCCTCACTTCTCTGCCACAATGTGCAAACATTTTTACATCCGTGGGCGAAACAAGAGAAAAACAGACCACATTATCTGAGGACGTCCCAAAAGACCAACCATTTCCTTATCTGACTGACTGGAGGCGGGCAGTAAATATGCTTAGAAATGTGAAACATTCAGATGGATTTTATTAATGCTGGGTTTTTCAAACACTTTCAGTGTTCTGGTGAAACTTAGAAGCTTTTGTTAAGGCTGAGCTATTGTCAATGGGCTCCTTACACAATCATCAATTATGCTCCAATCATGCAACATTACTTTGGTTTAAACACTGCTGTGAATGACCTACTGTACACTACATATAATATTAATCATATGGGGCTTTCTGTTATGCGACAAAAGAAAGCTACTGATGAGAATTTCAGTCATGCTTAAGAGTCAGAGTGCAGCAATTTCAAATAGTTTGTTATAAAGTCATTTTTCGATGTGTGTGTTTCTGAATTATCTGGAAAGGCTAGGCTTCATAGGCTTAGTTACTGTATCTATCACTAGAGCTACTAAGTGACGTCACAGGAGCTGAGCAACAGACCTACGCAATCGACACAATTCAAATTTCCATGCACTACATCGTATGGCAAGCAATGTTTTGGACTTCTAGACGTGAGAGTGTCATAAGGGGCGACAGAGATGAATGTTGTCAAGCCCTATATGTTTGTACCGATCAAGTAGTCGGAAAAGGTCAGTGATAACTAAGACTTTGAAAGTGGTGACTGACTGACAATGCTAATGGGAGCTCTCATTGCTTGAGTCTCGAAAATATTTTTGAGGCCGCAGCCTCAAAATGTCCAAAAATGTACACAAATTACTCTGATAAAATCAATCATTTAACTGACTACACATGCTAATCATTTCAAGACAAAACATGAATTACTTTTCAATGCAAAACCTTTGCATATGCTAGTATATATCAAAGAGAAATACCTGGCACAAATAAAAATGCAAACAGGCAAAATGCATACAAGGCAGCACTATATGATGAAAATAACTAACATTAGCTAGCAAGTTATCCACAGTCGCAAGTTGTTGGATCAACAAACAAAAATTATTTGGGGCATTTTATCATAAACGACAACATTCTTACAAAGAAAGCACAACTTACAGACACTTGTTGGCCAGATTTCACAGAGAGACAGAACAATGTGTGTGTCACCCACAGTGACTGCTCTCAACTGAAGCCACACCGTTCTTCATCACTACAAAATATAATATCACCAGCAGCCAGAGGTGCCACCAAAAAACAAAGATCAAGTCAAACAAAGCACAAATGAATAAACAAAGATGAACTAAATGAGTTCCATAATTATCCTGAGTTCAGGTGCGGCCCATGCGACCCGGTACCAGTTGATCCATGCACCTGTACCGGGCCGTGGCATATGAAATGCTAACAACATGTCAACAATGTTTAGACATTTTCGGGATGGTTGCCAATAAAAAAAAATATGGTAGTAGCAGACTATAAAATTCTCAAGATGGGGTTATGGGCGCTTCTTTTAGTGTTGACAACATTTTTCTCTCTGCTGATTTGCTTTACTCGCTCAAGATGCAAGCGAGTGTGATTCAAACTGCTGACAGCACATTCAGAATTCTATTTTATGATTAAGCTGCTGTATACCAATGACACATATTCTTTGTAAAGGGGTTCAAAAGATGTCAACACAACTTTCAGTCATGTTCTAACCTTTAAGTGCTAATGTTTAAGCCTAATGGCAAAGTGATATTGCCAAACACTTAACAAAGTATAATCTCTAACAAAATAAGTAACACCTACAATGCAGTCATAAATCTTGCAAAACAGAAATAAATCTGTCAAATGTAAACTATAACAATCACAAAGCAACAAAAGTAAAAACGAACAGACTTCAATGCAAACTGTGATTTCCAGCTGAGGTGTTCAACACATTTTCATTTCACACTCACGAAGTGTGGAGACATTACATTATTTCATTTTTCTTGTAAAATCAGAACCTCTTAGTCACAGCTTTCATTGTACAGCATGAAAGTAATTTACTGTATGTATATGAATATTCATTTCTGCTGCATTTTTCTATCTCCTTCCGTGAGCTGTCACCTTATTGTAGTGGAGGGTTTTGCATGTTCCGATGATCCAAGGAGCTAAATTACCTGGGGCTTCAGGGTCACCCATGACAAGCAGGTCTGAAGTGAGAGACTAGACAAAGGATGGCTCACAGATCTCTATGATGAATTAAATAAGAGAAAGCAATTTCCCTTGCACAGATGCAGGTCACCAGGGTCCAGCTCTGGAGCTAGTCCAGGAGGTGGGGCTCATTGTTGAGCACCTAATGGCTGGGCCTTGACCCATGGGGCTCAACCAGGCATAGCCCAAAGATGTAATGTGGGTCCCCCTTCCCATACATTGCCTACCTAGGGTGAGCTGGATGGCGGCCAAAAAGCAGGGACCTTGGCGGTCCAATCCCAGGCTGCAGAAGTTGGCTCTAGGGCGGGGGTCGGCAACCCGAGGCTCTCGAGCCGCACGCGGCTCTTTAGCGCCATCCGAGTGGCTCCCTGGAGCTTTTTCAAAAATGTTTGAACATGGAAAAAGACATTTTTGTTGTTGTTTAAATATGGTTTCTTTAGGAGGAAAAACATGACAGAAACATTCTTAACGTTTTCCAATGCTGTAAAAATGTGTAAAATAAATATTACATTTCAACATTTCTTTCAACGAAGAATTACGTCATGGCCTGCGACACACGTTTCTATTAGCAGGGCGGGATGATAGGCAAGTGGCCGTTGTAAACAAACCGGCGGCCATGAGCCATGGGCCAAAGGAAAAAACGGGGGTCTTGGATGGTGTGTTCCAACTATAGGGGGATCACATTCCTCAGTCCCCCTGGTAAGGTCTATTCAAGGGTGCTGGAGAGGAGTATTCATCCTTGGAGGTCGTACCTCTGATTCAGGAGGCGTGGTGAGGTTTTCGCTAAGGATGCCCTTTTTTACTTTTCTCTTCATTACTTTTATTGAATACATTTCTCGACACAGCCTAAGCGCTAAGGTGGTCTGTTTTGGTAAATGCCAAATGGGCTTTCATTTATACTGTATATACAGTACTGTAGCTTTTTTCTACCTTAGGCACTCAAAGTGCTTTATACAGAAAAGTCATTTACCTACTGTTGATGCCGGATCAGCAGAAACAGTGTCTTGCTCAAAGACACTTTGACATGGTCACAATGGCTGGGCATCAAACTCACAACATCTTGGGAGTGGTCTGATGTGGTGTAACTTCATGGCTTCAATCATGCCATATCCCCATGATGTAATCATGATGTATCACGATACATTAAATACTATTAAAACTAAATTGTCAGAGTAATATTAGCAAATTATTAAGCACTTTACAATGTCATGTAAGCCCTTTGAAATAATATCATTTGTTATGATGCCAACATGCTGATGGCATGATAATACTGTAAAAACATAACATCTTTGCCCTGTTTTTTTCACTTCATGGTGCCTTATATTGTTTAAATGCTATTATGTCTGTCACACCTGTCACTGTCCACCCACTTGCTGTAGTTTTCACTGTCACCCTAAATTGCTAAGACTCCCTCCACTCCCAAACTGTCCTTCCATCCCCCCTACCATTCCTTCCCCTATAAGACACACATGCGCACATGCACACACATGCTCACGCACATGCTCACAGCCTGGCCATGTGGGAGATGTTTGCCTGTGTGGCCAGCAGATTTTCTTTCTTTTTGGGGCTGTGGGTGGTTTCTGTTTGTCTTGGTAATTCAGTGTAGGTGGATCTTTTCTCTATTGAGGCTGACCATTACTTTACAGGGCAACTCAAATCAAGTATGACAGTGGAGAGAAGAATCGTGTAATAGTTAGCGTAAACAAAGACACACAGACACATACACACAGACACACACACACAGACACGCAAACGCACACACACACACACACACACACACACACACACACACACACACAAACATATTTTTTTACTGGTCCGACAGTCACCAGTCATTAGTCCTCCGCCCCCCTCCGTCATCCACCATCTTTTTCACGCTAAAAATTGTAATCCTCAGTTCATCAGACAATGGCCAGTCCATTTGCAACTTCCACCATCACCCCCCCACCCGCTTACGTTATGACCCCCACCCCCCTGCCAAGTTCCGTCATCAACTCCATCATTGCTCATTCCCGTCGTCCCAAAAACCTTTGTAAACTTTTTCTTCTCATTCCTCTACTTACACTCAAAATTAACCCAATTTCAAATTAACCCAATACTGTTGCAGTAAGGGGCTTCCTTGTCTTGACATTTGTGGCTTGCATCTCTTCCAATGGCGTGGAAATTAAGTCAGCAGGGTATCTGATTATTAGCAAGACAAAGGTGTCAATGGCCTATTCAGCTGACTTTTCAGGATCTGTCTCACCTTCTTAGACTATAGCTTGATGTCGTCCATGTAGAGGAGGTGGCCGATTGTTGTTCCACTTTTGAATTGGTACCTGGAGACACTGTTCGTAATGATTTGACTGAGTGGGTGCAGTCCTATGCAGAAAAGCAGCTGGGTTAGAGCATCTCCTTGGAATATGCCACATTCAATATTTACCTGTGCCACTGGCTTTGAAGTTCTCCAACAGAATTGTCTTTCACAGCCTCAGTGACTTAATGATAATTAGAATCCTGTTGATGTTAAACATTTCCAAGCATTCCAGTATCCACCACTTGTATGGCATTCTTGTAGTGAATCCAGGCAGTGCACCCGTTGGTGCTCCTAGTTTTGCAATCTTGGAGGGCTGCCTTGTCAACCATTAGTAGGGGTTTATTGCTACCAATGACTTTCAATGCTCTGCTCATATATTGCTTGACCCATGTGCCTACTCATTTTGGATGGCATGATGCCTGTTAGGAGTTTCCATAGGAAGGTTATAGGTTGGTATTTGATGGCGTTGCCCTATGCTGGTGGTCCTTCATGATGAGGACTGCCTCACCTTGGGTAATCCATTGTGGGTGGGTCCCTGATGTCAGCAGCTAGTTCATTTTTGCTGCCAGGCTTTTTTTTAGAGCAGTTAGCTTCTGTGGCGAGTAGGAATAAATTATGTCCGACCCTGGTGCTGTCCAGCTTTTTATCTTTGACACTCTTGCTTGGATATCTGTCAGTTTTGACTACTGGTTCTTCTACCTTATAGCTTGGATGAGTGACACAAATACACAGTGTCATTCCAGCTCAGACGTCTCCTGGGTCAACAAGGTCCCGTCATTTGTTGGGATTAACAAATTATCAGACGGACCAATTATTGAGGTCGATATTCGCCATATTGGTGCATATCGGCATTGGCATTTCTTTTATTAATCTTACAGCCAATAGACTCTGCTATTATACCTGATAAATTCTTGCACTCCTATCTGCGGGGTCTTGTGCCAGCATTCTGATTGGTTAGCTGTGCAAGAGCCAGAGCCAAGTGAAAGCCATGCTTTGCCTTGTTTTGAATGCCCGCCAGCTTTCCAGGCTCATTCATGGTAGTAAACAGTGGGAACTAGGCATGGGCCAATAACCGGACACACCCCGATTTTGATTCATCTATTATTTTAAATTTTACTCAATTTTTCTGTGTTGATCGGACAATCCAAAGCAATTAAAAGAAAGTATTAGGGTTTGTTTATTTCAATTTTATCTGTTTATTGCAATAAATATTCCTTAATTCCTTGAAATGAACATCAGCCCCCTTAACTGCTTGAAAAAATAGCATGTGATTATTCCTTAAAAAAAAGGATAAATTATATATTATATACACAAATTGTACAAATTTTTTAATCCTCCACTTGGATTTGTATTAATACAGGAAATGGCTTCACAGAAGGTACCATACCATTCAGTTTATCTTTTAAAAATAATGGCTATTTTGTTTTTAGAACGACTCTCTAATGTCTGGTGAATCACAGGGGAGCAGCCGAAGATCACAGGGTCAGAATTAATTGGTATCCAGTCATTAAAGTGCTACCCCACTTTGAGTCATTAGACTGAGCCAGGCTCCATCATTGACATTTGACTTGTGTACCATCATCAGAAGCATAAATGGTAATGTCCTTGAACAGCAGTCTTTAAAATGCTCTTAATATTGGCCTCATTAGAGGGTGGAAACCGAGCTGATCACCTACTGTAGTGTATGATTTCTGTGAGCCATCTGTATTGTCATGTCAAAAAGGGTATTTTGACTGAAACTAATGTAAAATAGTTTGTGTGATCATGCACAAGAATTGTCCTTTAAATGTTAAGTCATCTTTACCTGCAAGGCAATCTCTCTGTCAGTTTTGCATCTCAGGGTCTAAAATGTATTAAGAGTAACAGAGTAACATTAAGGGTAACGCATTTCTGGGCTACGCAGGCTCTTTTTCAGAGCATTAAAACATCAATAAACACGAATCAGCAATTAAAACTTATTGTACTTGCTGAAATTTAGAATAACTAATAATAATTTCACATTATTTGTCCATGAAGTTTTATGAAGTTCACAAAGAGCAGGCACGCTTTAACAAGATTGTACGCTAAATTACAAATGACTATTTAATTTAATTATTTTTTTCCATTTTTCCATTTTCTACAGCCGCTTATCCCCACAGGGGTCGCAGGCTTGCTGGCGCCTATCTCAGTTGGCTCCGGGCAGTAGGCGGGGGACACCCTGAACTGGTTACGAGCCATCGCAGGGCACACAGAGACGAACGACCAATCACGCTTCCCAATCACACCTAAGGACAATTTAGGATGTCCAATTCACCTGCCATGCATGTTTTTGGGGAGTGGAAGGAAGCCGGAGTGCCCGGAGAGAACCCACGCGGGCTCGGGGAGCACATGCAAACTCCACACAGGAAGGCCGGAGCCAGGTGGATTTGAACCGGGACCTTTGAACTGTGAGGCAGACGTGCTATTCACTGCACCACCAAGCCGCCCAATTTAATTATTATAATTATTATAATTTATTATATTATAGTATTATAGTATGACAATGTCAGGTTATATTAGGCCAGCAGAGAAGGCCTTGCTGGCCCTGACGTAATATTACCGGGATTGAGTCACCCTAAAGACGCTCAGGTCGATTGACAGTTACTTAATACAAAAAACTTGAAAAAAACTCTCAACCTCCATCACAGTCTGGTTCGGCAACTGGACAGCACAAGACAGGAAGGGTCTCCATCATGTGATCAAGTCCTCACAGCGCATCTGTGGCGCAAACCTTACCCTTCACTGCAGGACATTTACCACACCAGGGTTCTGCAGAGGACTCGCAACATCATCAAGGACTAGACACACACACAAAACGATCTGTTTGAACTGCTGCCATCAGGCAGACGCTACAGAAGCCTGATAGCCAGGACTGCCAGGCTGGCCAAACGGCTTCTACTCACCAGCCATCCGGATTCTCAACAAATCCGTCACGCACTAATCTGTCAAAATCCATCAGTCAGTCACCCATTCTGTGCTTCACCACACCTGCTCTCCTTCCCTGCCAATCAGCGCCAAACAACAACAGCTGCTGCGAATCACCTGCACAGTATATAACCCGGTCCCTTCCTTACTGAACTTGCCAGATTGTCTCTATGCACCACACCAAGCTTTCCAGCACTTCTTCCTGCCTGATTATCTGTGATCTGACCCTGTCCTCCCCCGACCCTTCGATTGCCTGCCGTCTAGACCTGTCTTTTGATACTTCGACCCTGCTCGAACTCGACCACCCGTTAGCCTC
>NC_142385.1:2617500-2647500 GCF_059441005.1 Hippichthys cyanospilos
GCAGTGCCTGCCATCTCTTTTGACTACAATACAAATCCATCCGCTTTTATGCCTCCCATGGCACCCAATCTGAACGAGGCATCATATATGGCAACAATGTTGCTTTTCGTATCTTGAATTTTCTCTCGTTACTAGAGTCAAAATTTTTCTGCTGAGGCGTTTCGTAACCTGAATTTTTCATAACGGTCATGAATAGGTATGGCGACCAGGAGACTCGGGAACACATGGAGTGATTACAGACAGCAAGGAAACAACAGCATGATGGTAACAAATGCTATAACCCAACAAGTCGTAGCAACAATCCTACAACTTATATACATATGACACTACTTAGAAACAACATGGAACAGCTGGTAGCGCACGAGAGGCATGGGAAGCTGATTGGCTGACACATGTGACAGGAACACACAAGCAACAGGTGGCATAAATCTCGCTATGACGACAGACGCGGGAGGGAACACAACAAGGACCTAGAATCGAATAGTACATGAAAATAAACCCACAACAAAACAAAACAGACACAACGTAACAGTAACAAGAGGCAATTGTAAGGTATACTGCCTCCTGCTTTAACGAGAGTAAGTATACGGGGGAAAAGTGGAAAGAAATATGTTTTTCGCTACCTGCCTTTTCCTGAAAAATTTGACTAACAGATAATTAGATGAGTATACGTGTGTATCAATGATTTACCATATGCGGAGGAAGTAAACATTCAATAGACCACTAATTTTATTTTTTAGTTTATTGATTGTATTTGAACCTGGGCAAGCATACGAGTAAACCAGGTGGCCAGAAGTCTCAACTCCTACAATGTTGCCAAACAAATCATAACTTTTTTTGTTCATTTTCAAAGAGTTTGTTATTTTTATATCTTAGCAATATGTGTTTTAGACCTGACAGTGTGATGTATATTGCACTTGTCAGCATGGCAATGAACGAGCCTAAAGTTGTGAAAAAGAAAAAAAAAAATTCACCCACTTTCACCACTTGTTCTTCTATTTGGATATACTCCGACAGTCATTCCATCTTAAAAGAAGCGCATTTCTGTTTTACTTAGGCTGGGTGAGTGGATGTGTTGCTGCTCGTTTGTTTACCGTAGGTTAGCATTTGTGTCTCTTAACTCCGCAGTGTTGTTAGCTAGCTAACCTGCACGGGGAGTATATGCAGGAAGCGTTTCTGTCAGTTTGTTTAATTGGATGAATAGTAGAAGTGAAACTTATCGTATGGTTGGCTGGACACGTGTCACTCGCTGTCACAATGCAAAATGGTACAGAAACAATATTATTGGTCTACCGGTAATTAATCAGATGAGGTCTAATATTGGATATTATTTAATATGTTTATATTTCATTTTGTTTTATACGCAGCATACATTTTCTTGTGCGCTGAGAACGTGCGAGCAGTGCGCAATTGCGCATGCGCGCAGTTTAGAGGGAACACTTGAAGTGAGTGAACGTCAGGTGGCTGACTGTTAGCAACAAAAGTGCCTGTTGCAGCTCGTATTAGCTGAGGTTGGTACGGCATTATTTTCAATAAAAGGAGCGAGCAGACTGAACCACTATCCGAGTCCATGTTTGTTCAAACACAGGAATATTACTCAAATGAAGAGATCGGGTAAAACAGGGGTCACCAACCATTTTGAAACTGAGAGCTACTTCTTTGGTACTGAGTTATACGAAGGGCTATCAGTTTATGTGAAGACATCGATCATGTTAATAATTTTTCACAATGATTGAGGTAGTAAATATATAAATCAAGTGGAATATGTAATGTAAATGTAATACATGTATAATCGTTTGTAAAATTAATAAAAAATCACCAATGTTCTATCTCTTGTAAGCTATTTGCAGAACGGGCCTGCAGGCTACTCATGTTATATTTGGGGCGACCTGGTGCCTGCGGGCACCACATTGGTGACCGCCAATGTAAATGTTATGATGTCTCCAAACTTTGGGTATTTTGGGTATTTGACAAAGAATATTTGACAAAAAGAACTTGAGACACGTTGTAAGGAAAACGAAAAACAACTGCTTCAAGCACGCTTTGTTCTCCAGTACTCACAATGTGGAAAATCTAAAACACACTTAACAAATATTAACCGCAACAAATTTATAACTTCCTGATGTAAACACAAGAAAATATGAAGAATTTAGGATGATGAGATTTTTTTCTATTTTGCAATAGTTTTTACATTGTTGCCAAAGTGTTGGTGCAGCTTATACACGGGAACAGAAAAAATACCAGAATTCGACCACAAAATTAGGGATGTGTCCTAGAAACAGGTGCATGTTTTATTTGGGGAATTACGGTTGTAAATATAAATCCGGAAAATCTGGAATCCAAAATTTCATGGACCTGGATGAACCCTTTAGCAGGTGTATCTTGAAAAAGACTTTGACTGTCCATCTGGAATTTGAGGTTAGTCACGTTGGGGAGTCAGTAATGATTGGGCTTGATTTGGAGGTTCAGTTGGCAATGGTCTCCACAGATACTCCAAGACCCATCAAGCTTTTTCAGCATGTGTAGAGATGATCCCCAAGGATTGAAAGCGCAGCGGAGACGCAACGCAGCTGAGCAAAGCCGCAACGCAGTATGTGGAACCCCCGGGTACTCAGGCCTTTTTTTCAGTCTGGAGGTTAAGGGAAGACAGAATTGGGATTTTGGAATGGACAGTTGGACTGGTATTCCGGATATGGCAGTAGATGCCAAACTTAGCTACTTGAGAGTCTGATGAAGTTGTGACTTGAACATGCCCAGGAAATCTTTGTATCTTTAGATTTTAAAGTTAGCAGTGGCAGAAGTGTTGCTGCTGGGTCTGTAATCTAAAGGTCTGTCATGTCCTGACAAGACTTCAGTGGCATGGACTTTTCAACGACTGCCAATGTCAACTAGTTGTTGATGGGCAAGAAAATCAGCCCAGAGAATTGGTGTATGTACATCAATGATGATGTTCCAAGAGCAATGGAGTCTTAGATGACGTTTTTGGTCGTGTTAGTAGCAACAAGTTTTATCCTGTTAGATGCAGATGCTCGCCGTCCGGTCCTGCAGGGTGGATGGATCAAGCGAACTGTGCCTGTGTCGACCAGAAACAGTGCATCGGGCCAGGGTGTCGGTGAGGCAGAATAACCCTCCATGCCATAAAATTACTGTCAGTTACACTATATAGCCTTTTTATCGGGCGTCTGCATGCTCACTTTCCCAAGCAATTACCAAACTTCAGGGGCTGATTGGCCCACAAAGTGTCAGCGTTCTTGTCATGCGATCATCCTCATCCACTAGGCAGGTGATAGAGGAGACCAGGGACGACCGTTGCGAAGCATTGGTGGTGTTGAGCAGGTCGTCATCTTGTTTGACATTTTTGGTCATCTCAAGAGTACCAGCATCAGAAAGGGCAGCAGGGGAGGACAGAGTCTTATGACAGAGCTTGCGCTTCCGGTTGACTTGTTTGTGCTTGTTGTTTGTCAAAACCGGTAATAGGAAGACAAGCAAATGTTTTGCACTTCATTCCCATACATGGTGAGTGTTGTAAGCAGGGCAGACGCTGGACTCAAGCGATAAACGTGAGGGTGAACTTTCTGAGCAGTTATGTTAAGGAATTATATTAGTTGTATGTGATTTCCTCTGGCTGGTCATCAAGCCATACCAAAACATGAGGGAAAACTGACTGCTTCCAGCACGTAATCAGCCGCAATGGTCTGTTCTGTGGTCAGCGCTGACCTAGCACAGACAAAACTGTACTTCAGCACGGCGTAAACATGAGATCGGCTACAGCTTGGCTGGTCAAAGCTGATTACAACACTAAACAAGAATAAAATTCAGAGCCATATTATGTCGGTTTCTTTCATTTGCGTCAGTCAGCAGGATGCTACATGTGATGTTGCAGTTTGGTTCCCAAAGGCGATTGTCTTCCATGAGGAAAGTTTCATCTTTTGGATTTCTTTTGGTGTTTAGGTTTTCAGCCAAGCATTTCTAATTTTCGGTTTTTGGTTTCTGCCAACCATTTCAATTTAAATACCACAATAATAATAATAATAATAATAATAATAATAGTGTAATTCATCAATTTTCTACAGCCACCTATTTTCACTAGGGTCGCTGGTTTGCTTGTCCGATATACCTGCCACGCATGTTTTTGGAATGTAGAAGTAAGATGGAGTGCCTGGAAAAACCCATGGAGGCATGGGGAGAACATGCAAACCACCCAGGAAAGCCAGGGCAGGCTGAACTTGCATATAATAATAATAATAATAATAATAATAATAATTAATAATAATAATGATGGCTAATGTCATAAATTTAAACATGTAAAATAATTAGAAAACATACTCCCTTTTCTCCACTAAAATACACGAGGATTTATTTCCTAAACATGCTTAATGTTTTAATACATGAGGAAAACATCTGTGAGAAAGGCTCATTGATCCTCGATGACTAAAGCCATGATACATGGACAACCTTTAAAGCGACTGTTGTTCTCTGCAGCCCAATGGTTTACCTATATTGATTGAGTCTTGACATTAAAAAGCCACTTTGTGCTTTGTCTTTGTCTCCATGTCAGTCATTAGATGGACAACATTATGATGTCAATGTGACGTCCGCAAACAATACTACTGAATACTAAATGTATCTATCGAGATTAAGATGACTGCACTTCTACCAGGGTCAAAACTGTTGACAATGTCTAACAATGTTATGAGTAAACGTTTTAAGTAAAGATGATGAGAACAAGCGAGAACACTATCATACATTGTTGGAAGGGAATAGGAGTAATACATGGTGTTATAAATAATGGGCCTAAAAAAAAATATTCAGAACATTTTAAATCTGATAAAAACTAGATGTTTGTTATATTGATTTTCTTTTGTAATGTGTTGAATGTGTTCAATAAATCAAAACCAATCAAATATTGTATATTCAAGATTTTCAATAAACAATTGTGACTGGCTCTTGCAAAAGGTTCCTCTGTTCAAAAAATGAAAAGTGGCGATTCATATATTCTAATTCTACAAGTAATTTTCTTTAAAATGGTATATAATACATGGAGGTACCCCAAAAATCATTGAGGTTATAGCAATTTGAATGTTGCAGAACTGAAATCCCTACTTTTAAAAACAATTGTTTAAAGTTTTGGCCCATACATCTTTCAAAGATTCATAGATCCAAACCTTAACCTTTAGACAAAGTTATTGACCTCACACTTTCAGGAACTGTTGAAAGACCATTGAAATGTAAATTCTATAGAAGATAGAAACGCCATCTAAGATTTCAAGCCTTCAAAAGCTGAGCAAGCTCGATGTCTCAACAGATAAAATTGGGCAAAAATGCTAATTTTGGCTCAACTCCAAAACCACCTTCGGATCGCATCAAGCTTACTGTACATTTCCTAAGGCATCATCAGACAGAGTTTGCTTGTTTTAACATTGATACTTTTATGTGTGTGCTTGTGTTACTGTAAATTAGATGATACTACTGCAGGAGGAAATTTGATTTAAGTCAAGTCAAGATTATTTGTATAGCCCTGAATGAGCAGTCTCAAAGGGCTTCACGGGTGAAAAGAAATCATACAGAACATGACAAATACACAACGGCATCCCCCGAACAAAGCCCCCAGAAGAGGAAGGAAAAACTCAGAAACCCCATCTGGTGAAAATCAGAAACCATCAAAAGGGACTGCAGGTGGGAGGAGGCCCCTTCCAGGCTCAACAGGTTGGACTAGATGCCAAGTGCTAAAAATAACACATTATGTAACATTAAACAGAAGTACAGTGATCCCCCCTACTTCGCTGTTAATGGGGGGGTGGCAACCCCCCTCGAAGTCTGAAACCCGCAAAGTAGGGTATCAGTTCCTAGCTTTCTATGTATGCCCCAATATAGCCACAGTAACCATAAACAATCCTTTTTTTTTGGTATTTTATTTCCTTTCTCCTATTATTTAACATTGCATTATCCTTATTAACATTATTGTATATTCATTAAATTACTATTATTACTTAGTTTGTTGAGAATTTGTTCTCAGGACTGGTTATCTGCACCAAGACTCCGGTGAAAGAGTACCCAAGTCATCACGTTGAACTTCACATTTACTTTGGCTCATGTATGGTGTATCATGTAGTATTTGTTGAATAAGAAATTAACAACAAAGTTAAAGTCAGTAAACTAACATATAAACACTTGCCGAACTTTAATCTATGAATTTACTGTATTTTTAGCCGACATTATAGCGGGTTAGCAACAACAACTACTGACTATAAAGTGTAACCTCTACACAAACGAACACATAAACAGAATAAACACTCATCGCTTCCTAGACATAGGCAGTAGCGTGCGTTATCGACATAAATGATAATAAACTATAAATATGAGCTTACGTTGACAATCACTATGTCACCGTAACGAGCCGAATGACTCACAGAGAACGTAAAAAAGGGAAACGGAAATGCAACGCGTCCCGGCAAATTAAAAGCATGCATTTCAAAATAAGATAAAAAAAACGTCAGGAACTCTAACGCTTGAAGAATTCTTAACATAGTTATTAACTAATATTACTTAGTTATTTGATGAATACAGTACTGTAGAATGTACTTTTTTGCTTTTTCAAATTTGTTTTCAATTTTTGCACATTTTTAAAATTATTTTTTATTTTGAAATGTTTTTAATTTTTCCCTGGAAAAACCCGCGAAGTACTGAGACCGCGATATCTGAGACCGCGAAGTAGGAGGGATCACTGTATAACGAATAACGTACTGTTGCGGTTATGGGGGGGGTGGGGGGGGGCGGGGGATGGGGCGGAAATGAGACAAGCGTGAGGCAATGTGCTTGCGCTTAGATGCAAATGCTGATATTTATGTTGCAACAATAAAATGATTTCATGTTTCAATGCTTTACTTTTTGACACAATTGAATGTGAATTCACCTAAAAGGTCTCAAAGTTATCATGACTAGCAGACACATCAAATAACTCCTGCCATTTATATCCCGGACTTCTCCTTCCTAATGATTGTGATTGCAGGATGTAGGATGTTGATTAATAATAATAAAAAAAAAAAATGTAGGATGGGGTTCCAAAAATGGCACCAAAGGAACTACACATACTAGCGATACTGTACAATAGAGTGAAATAATGCATACCGCTAACGTTTATGTTATGTATTTATATAATTTAAAAATCATGAATTCAATACGTGCAGTAAAACTATTTAAAAAAAAAGAAATGGTCAACAGACTGTTGTAATATTCATCTGACATTAGTAAAAAAAAAATATTATGGAAAATGTAGTACAGCAAAACCTTTTGCATACATTTGTGATACTGTCCTTTGCAACATCCAAATGGACGATGGCAAAAGTAATTGTAAAATGTAAAAGTCGAGACCAAAATACATATTACCACAATTGGCAAAAACAATCTAGAAAAATTATATTCACATACACACACTTAATAATTTCATTGATAAGTTCACTTTTAAGAAATATCATATAAGTGAAAATGTATATGGTTCCAAGAAGAACGAGTCCACTACTATGGCAGTATTGGAGATTTCGCAGGAAATTTCGACTAATATGTATAGATTTAAAGATTTCATACATTTAAAGAAAACATTTGTTACTATTGATCATACTGTATGAATGGAATATTTTTTTTAAAGGACTGGTATATAAATGGATAACAAGTTACCGGGATGAACGATTTACTGTAATAACAAAAAATAAGTTCAGCTGAAAATACCACATAGGATCCCTCAGGGCTCTGTGCTTGGTCTTATATTAATTATATTATATATTAATGACAGTTGCAGTGTTCCAAAAATGTTTGCTGCTCTGGAGTGAGTCTTGAACAACTTATGACCCTACTTACTTACTTATGATGACTTAGTTGAATTCAAAATGGCACAAATTATGTATATAACATATAATGGCCAACTTTGCTTTACTTTCTCCAGAAGCTTTTCACTATAAGAAAAGGCTATTTTAGTTTGAAGGGGCACAAACGATTTAAAAAAAGTGTAAGAACTAACATAAGCAAATGTGTGTCTCTGTAAAAGGTGCTAATATATGAACTAGAACTAGATTTTGGTATGATGTAATAGAGAACAAGGCTAGGACTTGATAGGTTTTTGTGTTAAACATATAAACTGTGATATCATTGATGATGCCCCCCCTTTTAAATTGGGTTTCACTATATTTGTAAATTTCCTTTTATGTTATGTTTTGAACCCTGTAAATGTTAACTAAATATAAAGTTATTTTTACTAGAAGTACAGTATTTAATTGCCATTTTACAATGGTCCGCTATAAACACCTTTTGCTAATACCTATGTTAGCTGCTATGGCCCGTGCACACATTTTGTTTTCAAATTCAGATACTCACTCCAAAAAAAATAAGAAAACATGAGTCAAAAGCATATTTATTCAAGTTTCAAAAAAAGGCAATCGCTGCAGCATCTTCTTGGACTGAAGTCTGATATGAATACAAGGAGCTCTCCTCTCTTTCCCTGTACCCAGTAGCCGTTTGTGTCTTTAAAAGTTACATTGCGGTGTCTGCAGGTGATGAAGCCAAATGGATCCTGTATGTTTCTCTGAATTCTGCAGAGAAATTTCATAATCACAAAAAAATAACAGCAAGATGTATAAAAAATGTATTGAATATCCCCCTTAAACTAACAAAACATTCATTTTCATGTTGGTATTGACTGGTTATCATGACAATAAGATATTGTTTCAGTCACAAGCTCTACTTGAGTAATACTGGATTTAAAACTCAGACATACCTCTGTGATGAATAATTGACTTGTTATGAGTTAGCGTGAGACAACATATGCATACTAGCTGCTTTTGGCACAGATGCCGCAATAATACAGTGGTACCTCGGTACTCGACCATAATCCGTTCTGAGGTGGTGGTCGAGCACCGATTTGTTCGAACACCGAAAGCAATTTTCCCATAATAAATAATGGAAAGTATGTGTGCACAAGTAAATGTGCACAAGCAGTACATGATAAAGATAAAGATAAATAAAGCATTATAAACCATTTTGTATAATTTACTTACGTTTTGGAGAGTGGTTGATGGCATACAGGAATGGATGTGGAGAGGACGGGAGGGAGTTACTCCTTCCATGATGACGCTAGCTAACTGCGACGCGAGGTACACCGCGTTGATATTTTGCTATAATTTCCTTCTTCGGTTCAATAGTGGTCCTCATTGTTTTCCTCTTTGCCTTCCCCTTATCACTGTCTTTCTTTGGACCCATTATTAAGGGCTAGAGCAACACGAAAAAGTTTAAATCCGGGAAGAAATACTCGAACAAACGTCTTACTCCGCTGGCGGTCTGAGTTGAACTGGCGCTTACCCGCTGGCCGAGAAGGGCCGAGGAGCGCGTTCGGGTCGGCTCGGCTCGGCTCGGCTCGGCTAGTCGAGCACCGAAAATCTGTTTGAGGTCCGATGCATTATCTACTTGAATTTTTTGGTCGAGCACCGATTTGGTCGAGTATAGAGGCGGTCGAGTACCGAGGTACCACTGTATGTTGAACCTTGGATAATGGGCACTGATGTCTGCCCATCTTTATATATGGTTGATGGAACCTGAGAACAAACAAAATGAGGAACATGTTATTTTTACACACAACTGAATTTATCAAAAATTCAATCATATGTGTGTTTTGGCTCAGGGAGTGCATCATTAGTTGCAAATTAAATCAAAATGTTCCAGATAAAAACAGAAATAGGAGGCTAGCACGACTGCTCAGAGTCTGCTGAGGTAGGCGCCAGCTTCCCTGAGACCCAAGTGAGGATAAGTGGTACAGAAAATGGATGTGTGTATGTGCATTGCATTGTATGCTAAATGCATCAGTTTCCTTCTATTAGTTACTTGGATATAACGATATTGTCACAAGAATGTACCTGGAATTACTCTAGATGGTTATTTGATTGTCATTAAACTTTAATCTGTTGAATATGAATTTTAATTGTTTTGAATAGTTAAAAAGAAGTATTTATTGGCTGATATGACATACTTACATTGTGGAAGATTTTCCAGCTTAATTGTTGGCTCTCCAAATTCATAAACTGTCATGTTTATTTTCCAAATTCATTGTCATGCTTAACAGTAAACAGACTAAGATGTATTATTTTGACACTTCAATTTATCTTGAACAACGTATATAAATTGAGAATTTGATGTTGGACTTTTGCTAATTAAATTCTAATCAATCCGACTTCACTGAGCAGTTTCTTGATTTCCTTTTGCAGAATGACTTCTGTCTGTCAAAGTTATACCAAAGAGCTTAATTTTAAAATTAGCTGTCCTCCCCGCTTTTTAATCCACTGTTTAAAATCGTGTTAGTCATGTACTATTGTCACATTAAAATAACGTGAATGAGTAGCTACGCAAAAAGCGATTGCGACCACACCTGTTGTAATATATAACTCCACAATCCTATACTTATAGTTATACCGTTCTAGGAAAAACAAATTCATAACATCCACTGAATTGTATTGCTAAACGACAACCCATATTTATTAATATCCCATTTAAAATTGTGCAACATTCCTTAAATACAAACAATTTTAATTTATAATGCGCTCCCGATCTGCCTTTTTTTTTTTTTTTATCTCTACGATACACCAGGATTAAGCCCCCCCTAGAAAAAATAATTACACGCCCCCTTTTTCCTATAAAGGCAAAACCCCACTCCAAGCTCGCCCCAAGGGGTGTGTAGTTCTTTTGGTGCCATTTTTGGAACTACAGTACACAGCCCCGTCCTACATCTTGCAATCAGAACCCCTCTCCCTCTTTCCTGCTTGTCATTTGTGCAAACATCACACGTCACTCTTCCATGGGAAGTCATCTTGAGACACATCCAATTTGTTTGAAATGAAGGTCTTCGGAGATGATTTGCTGATCATCTTACTTGGAATGGTCTTTTCTCAAATGACGACTGTGAGATAAGAACTGTTTCTTCCCCTGCCTGCTGACATCCATGCCGGCTTGTTCAAGCACACATCCAAGGACTGAAAAAGGAGACAACTCAAACTCGTAACTCGAATTGCTCGTATGACGGGCAATCCAAATCTATGTTAATTAGTGAATGCGTGCAACGAGTGCAAAAACCTTAGGTAAAAACATCACGACTTTATACACATATTAAAAATTAGTAACATAATTTAATGTACAGTTATATTAAATAACATAAATATACAAAGGAAAAACGACATTTACCTTTGGAGCGACTTGACTTGAGCTGGGTGGAGGCGGAGGGGAGCAGAGACCAACCCGCAGAATTTATTTATTTATTTTCTTAAACATAACTTTTCTCAAATGAGAACATATCACCGGCGATTTCCCTCTCTTTAATCCATAATAGAAGAAGCCTCTCCATTTTGTTGTTGACCGAGGTCCGTCCCCTGGCAAGGAAAGTCTTGCCCTTAGAAGATTGCCGAGCGGTTACGGCCATACTCCCTAGCAAGGTTAACTATGCGTGCGCCTCCTTCGTATTTTTTTATTATCTCCTGCTTCGTTTCTATTGTCATCATCCTCTTACTTCTTCCTTTACTGCCACTTACAATTTTAGAAGCCATGTCTAACAGATAAAGTTTGCAAAGTCTTCACAACACACCGACCAGCTGTGCCATCAAGCTAGATGAAGGCGTTAATAGCATATCGGCATTTCTGTGATTGACGTGACGCAAGACTTTCCTTGTCAGGGGACGGACCTCGGTCGACAACAAAATGGAGAGGCTTCTTCTATTATGGACTAAAGAGAAGGAAATCACCGGTGATATGTTCTCGTTTAAGAAAAGTTCTCGTTAAAGAAAAAAATAAAATTAATTCTGTAGGTTGGTCTCTGCTCCCCTCCGCCTCCACCACCAGCTCAAGTCACGTCGCCCCAAAGGTAAATGTCATTTTTCCTTTGTATATTTATGTTATTAAATTTAACTGTACAGTAGATGATGTTACTAATTTTTAATATGTGTATAAAGTCGTGATGTTTTTACCTAAGGTTTTTGCACGCGTTGCACGCATTCACTGATTAACATAGGTTTGGATTGCCCATCATGTGACCAATTCGAGTTACGAGCCTAGCCGGTGAACGGATTAAGTTCGGAACACGGGGGCCCACTGTATATGTGGAGTTACGAAACGGCGAGACGAGACAGTAGTCTTTTAAGAGTCGAGGTAGTTTTATTTCTTTTTACCATTCGAAGTACAATGTACTGTCAGCTAGCATGTAGCATTCTCTCACTTCGCTAACTCCAACAACTAACTTCCGTTCCCTTAAAGGCACAGTCCTTCTTGTGGTGAATGTCTCCGCCGACACTCTATCAATATGAGTCACCATATATATATATATATATATATATATATATATATATATATATGTATGTATGTATGTATGTATGTATGTATGTATGTATGTATGTATGTGTGTGTGTGTGTGTGTGTGTGTGTGTGTGTGTGTGTGTGTGTGTGTGTGTGTGTGTGTGTGTGTGTGAGTAATGTAAAAAAAATGGATATTTTCCGACATGTTCAAAATCAACTTATGCACGAGGTCAACTTGCGCATGAACAAATACGATAACTTCCTGAGTCAGGAAAATCAAGTTTTTTATAAATAACACACTGACACCTGCTAAGAAAACCTGTTTTCGCACCTGTTTTGCGATCATCTTGCAACTTCTAATCTGCATTTTTAACAATTTTAATCATGAATGTAAATTCCCTTGATCCTTTCTTTTTCTGCCTCCTTCTTTTTCCTTATCTTCTGTGTCATCTCTTCCTACACGTTTCTTCTCTGACAGGTCAACAAAGATAACTCACGTCAGCCTGCAGTGATCACACACACATTTCCAAATGCATACATTGTATCCCACCCACGCTGTCTATATCTGACACTTAACTGTGATAAATGTGGGACCTCTGACCTCCAATACTCCTGATGCTTTGAACATGAAAACTCAATTATTATGATTGCATACAAACAACACACGAATGTCATCTTAAACTCATACTTGTATGTATAATTTAAGACAAAAGCATTTCAGTCACTAGATAAGCCACATAAAAAGTTTACAGGAGCATAGCCCTGACAACACTTTAGTAGAACACATACAGTACACAGACACTTTGTTTAAGACTAATTACATTATGTCTGCTCACTAATGATTCTGGAGAGTCTCAAGTTTCCTGCTTCCTGGATAAAACTGGTATGAAACCATACCTGATTCTAAGCTTTAATCTTGTTAAAACAACGTAGGAGAAGCTCATTCACTGTGTTCATTTGGCAGGGGATGAGTAGTGGAGAGGTGAGAAGGCGACTTCATAATCAGGCGTTAATATCAGATTGCCAATGTGGGAAGTTTAGATAACAGATGAGCAGCGGGTGAATGTGCGTACATGTGTGCGAGTGTAGAATGTGTGTGTGTATGTGAGTGGGAGTGGGGGGTTGAGGGTCTTAATGTTGCGACAACAGAGGAGGAGTGAATTAGAAAGGGCTCTAACCTCAATGCTGATAAATGTGCTCATAATTGAATGCCATTCAGTTGTACAGACACTCGTTAAATAGCTGCTCAGCCAACATGACTGCAAGCAGCATTTTCAGGACAGCGATTTGAAATTTTCAACTAGCATATCGCTGGCATCGTGCTGAATTTTCAAGTCACCGTTTTGTGAATTTCATGTTTTTTTTTCAAGACACTATAGTTGATCAATTTGCACATGCGAATGGTAGTTTTTCTCATGAATTACTGACAAATCAAGATGTTGAAACGCTGTTGTGATTACTCAAGAAATGGAATAGCTTCTCTTCATGAGAGCTGTTTCTGAAGGATGAAAGGCAAGGCGTTCTAAAGCTCAGCAGTCACTGAAGTTCGACATGAGCCCCTGGTTGGCAACCCTTCTATTTGGGTTATTTTCAAAGTTGTTTTACCTGATGACAGCTAACCTAGGCATTTATATAGCTCGCAAAGGATTACCTAGTTCCACCAGTGTCACCAATGCAAATGTTCGTGTAGAGCAGTGCTTCTCAATGATATTATGCAAAGCCCCTCCTCCCCAGGAATGAGAAAACCTTTCACACACACCCCACTTGCCTTGCTGACTATAAGATTATTATCTATAAAATGTAAATGTAATCATCCCCATCCACCCTGGAATCGCAGGAGGGCCCACCCCACTATTTGAGAAGGACTAGTTCAGGGTGTCCCCCGCCTACTGCCTGGGATAGGCACCAGCGAGCCAGCGACCCAAGTGAGGATAAGCGACTATAAAAATGGAGGCAAGCCATTGACTTGAATAAATATTGATGGAATTGTAGATATTTTTGGTCCTAGTTATTGCATTTCAGAATGGCTTCAAAACCCAACAATCTGTCCTCAAATGAAAGGATGAGTATGACCTCATTTGTTTGTTTTTCTGCCAAACATACGATAACTTATGTGTGAAATAAATCTTATTCTGAATGCCAAATCAAGAAGAACCCTGCACCTGCGCCCTGTCATTAAGGAGCAAAAATTATACCATTTATTAGATTTGAGCTGCGTAAGACGATGCCTGGAGAGTAACACAGGCAGCAAGCAGAACTTGATCCAGGTGTTGTTACGCATGTCTTAATTGGTGAGGAACTGAAGAGGGGAGTTTGACAAAAACATTATTACAGGCGTTAACGACCACAACAGGGTATTGCTCAGATTTAATTACACCTGGCTATTGTTTAATTTGCCTCTCAATTAAGCACATACGAGGTGTAGGGTTTTCTGTTTCAGACTCATCTGGGCAGGAAAGGAGAGAGTTTACCGAGTCAAATCCACATAACATCACAGTGGAGATCAAATTTCATCACTTGACAAATGATAGAAAGGCAAAATGAAACCTATTAAAAAATCCTTTGCCTCTCTTGTGCTTCTGCTGTAGGGAGGGTGATGCTGATAAATTTACAGTTGGATTGAATAGTGTTGATGATGTGATCTGAAGATTATGGCGTTCAAAAATAACAGCATCTATTCTCCGTCTTCACAATAAAGGCACGTACATTAACTGCCTGATGAATTTCTCTTATTAGTTCTGGCCATCCATTTTTCTTCACAAATGCTACTTAGCCTCCATGAAAAACATTTACGACTGATTACAGAGTGACAAATTGGGAAACTTTTTGCTTGTGCTACTAGAAGGGTGAAATGCAATGGATGACATGGTTTGTTATTTGTGTGAAAACCAATTCGCATAAAATGAAAAGCGGATTGGATCTGAATCAAAACACAAAATATGATGACATTTTTTTCCCTTTAAACGCTGTCACAAAATACCAAACTTTGTACATTGTCATGAAAAAATAATGGTTCCTGAAGTAGAGATGTTACAACAATGACATGATATCATCAGAAGCTTACTTGATGGTGTTCTCATTTTTAATGGATCATTTTTCATGTCTAATAATAAAGTTTTGCTTTCTGTGGAATTGACTCACTTTAAAACAATAGATGTTTAAGCTGTGCTTTTAGCGGGGGAGAAATTCCTGTACTACTCTTATTTGACTGTTGCCAGGTAGATTGTCTTGTGTGCATTATGAGCATTGTTGGTCAACTTACTTCAAAACTGTAATGCATTATTTATTACTTATTACTGTCATTTCAAAATTATTAGTTACTTTACAATATTACTCTATATGAAATGTAATGCATTATACTGCTATTGAATTACTTTTATTTTTCTCTCACCACCATATCTGGAAATAAGGATTTGCCATTGTAAATGTAGCTCATTAAGCTCATTACACATCCAGTGAAAGGTTGGCTTAAGGCTAAAACCTGTACAAATCATTTCATCGGTATTGTAAACTTTAAAGACAAGTTACAATTTGGGTTTATTTTATTCTAATCCCTTTATTAATTGGCTTCACAGCATGGTGATGCATTGTTTATGCTGTAGGCAAAAACAGTGTATTTCACAATTTCAATGTTAATATTCAAATTCAAGTTCAGTCATCAGATGTTAGGGACAGATGTTTCAAAAATAGATGCTTTTGGTGGGGCTAACATTACCAGCTGGCCTACATCATTGTTATTGTGTTTTTGTATTCTTCATCTTGAGACACATTGATCAGAAATATTTATAGACAATTATTAACACAATTGTACAGTGAAACTTTGCATTAGCTTACCTTGTCATTATTGCTAGTTGTGACAAGGATCTTGCTGACAAGGTTTCCAAATTCTGGTAAATCCAAAGTGGGAAGCGGCAGCATATCTTTTATGTATGGCATACTTCGCCACGAGTCTCTGTGAAGGAAATAATATTTTTAGGTTTTTATGTGTTTATTTCTTGCCTAGAAAAGCATGCATTGCTATCCATTTATGCGGTCCTTGTTCATCTTGCCCCAGTCCTTAAATAAAACTGTTGATGCAGGGAAGTGTGAACTGAAATCTTGGCCAAGCTGTTGGCGGCGCCCGGCCGTGTAATGCTTTGCTGGATGAAAAAACAGCAGGCGGGGATGGCTGGGCTCCGACAGCTCTGGAGCGAACACGAGAGTGGAAGCCTAGTCCTCCCTTGCCGGCAAGAAAAGTCAACCTTGGTTGGTCTGAGTTACTATTTTTCAGTCTAGATTGGTGTTGTCTTAGTCTTTTTTTATAGATTTCTCTGACAGTCTCCTAACTTCTTGAGGTGGAAGTGGCCTCCCTCTGCAAGAGAACGCAATCCTCCACGCGTTTTCTTTTCGCTAACTTCACGTTACTAATGCACTGCTCTAAATGGTTTGTCAAATTACTGGTCCTTTTTGGCGAAGTGGACAGCTCTTTAAGTGTGGCGCACAAAGGGCACCTAACAATTGTATTCTCCCTGTCTTTCTCTCTGACGAACTGAAAGTTATTGGCGTACGTCCATCTTGTGTACGTATTGTCTATATTGAACCTGTCCTCTGCTGCTGTAGTAGATCTTAACAATAGCAAGGAAACATTTTGCCCCGTACTTTTCTCCTCCAATCTCACAGTGGTTTTAGCGAATTTAGTGGGAAAAAAAACACACCGCTTTTAGGCTAAAAGTGCAATGTAATGCATTGTGTTAATCTCATTCATAACGAGTACAATATTACTACTGTAGTTTTTGTGCATCATATATTACACTACCCATTTTACAGCAAAAAATAATGCATTACAGTATTTACATTACTTTTGTAATGCATTACTCTAAACACTGATTGTGAGGCATCTACTCTCACATTAGCAACACTTTTGCCGTCATCACGTTCAGTCATTTTTGTTTTGTTATTGGTTTACTTCTGTGAAGTTTCAGTCCCCTGAAGTGCATTTTGGTTGTGGTTCACTTTACCCCTCGTATATATTTTTTTAAATAACTAACAGCTTACCAGTAAAAAAAAAAAAAAAACACCTGCATAAAATACTGGTAGCATTCATGTGCATTTGAACAATGACACGCAGACTTTCAGAACACAAAATCATCACGGTCACATTTTTTCCTGCTTAGATGTCTGGAAAGACATCTAAATTTGATTTCTAGACTTTCTCTGAAGATACACAGTACCACTTGAATGTTTGGAAAGATCTTCAAAATCCAATAATCGCAAATAAATTCAAAGGTGTAGAAATTCAAGCTGTGAACTTAAAATCATTCCAGGACATAAAACATTAGCCACAACATATATTTACGGTACACAAACACAGTAAATATTTTTGTAGCATTAATGTCCAAATGAGAAAAAAAGAAAATATGAACACAGTGTACACAAATACTGTTTGCAAAAAAGAGTTGCAGTTCACTTTTGTTACAGAGTAAGCAAAGCCATTCTTATTCAGCAAAAAAGAAAAAAAAAATACAGAAAAAACTTAAACTACTTGGTGGCCAAGTCCAGTCCTTGAGAGCCACAATCCAATATACCTGATTCAAAAGATCATCGCATCAGCATGCTTCGCAGAATCCTGATAACAACCTCGATCATTTAAACCTTAGCTCATCAAAAAAAAAGGCTGGATTATAGCTTTTGAAGACTGTAGTAAGACTGCTGTATGTTTTTAACGATGGCAAATTGGTTGAATGCGCTGTCGTTACTTGATGCAAAGTGAATAACGATATCCGACTTGGTGCCTGGGACACTCCTAGATGCGGTGTGCAATTGTGTCAACAACACGAACAAACTCCATCTGTGGAATAACTGATCTTGCTTGTAATTTCAGCCCAATATGACCAGAGAGCAGAAATTAAGCCTTATCTAAGGACAAATCCTCGAAAAAAAATCAGGTTGACATCAATTTATGACCCCTGTTGTTCAAGCAACAACTGAATCGAAATTTCATTCAAAATGCTGCCAGCACAACTAAAAATGACTTCTTTCTTCAAAATTTGTCTCTGAGCAAAAAGTCTTCTCCATAGTTGTCCAAGGCATTTCCAGCAAAAAAGGATTCAAAGATTTCTTTTGTTATCCATTCCTTTCGAATAATATGCAAAAAAAATAATATTACAAACAATTTTAACTGTGTGAACATACTTACTAGAAGCCAACTTTGGTTTTAAGAAATGTTCTTTTCTTCAGTTTTAAACAGCAGTAACAAGTATGAGGATGAATTGCATTGAACTGATGCGATTTCCAGCTATCGTTTAATATGCAGATGCTGCAATTTTCTTTTAATGTTTTACAGTCACAAAACTGACCAGATCAATACTTGTTCAAATGTATTTCAGGCATTTTGAGGGGGAAGCTCAGTTTAGAGCTGATATTTGAAATCCTAATTTATTTGTTTCTTCTTGAATTATTCATGGTCAGGGCTCGGGTGAGTTTCTATCTTATGGTTGTAGCCTGAGTCACGCCAAATCAATACACAGCTCATAATTTATCAGCAATCAATGGCGCATTTACTTTGTTGGTAACCTTTATCCTTACCCTGTGTTAGATTCACTACGATGTATTTTTAAATAATTTCTTCCTCATTAATTTCAACTTTAAAAAATGTCAAACACACAAATAATTCAACAGATTTGTCAATACTGAGGTTGTAATTTTGAGGTTGCAATCAGATGAGCATTTCATTCGGTTTTTTTTTTCAGTAAATAAGCAAGAAACTAATTTTGATTACCATATTTCTCTGAGTACAAATCGAGTCTTTTTTTCCTTATTTTCAACCCCCGTATTAGTGAGGTTGACATATAATCGCATAACTTAAAACAGACCTTTTTTTTTTCTACATACATGTGTTTGAATAACATTAATTTGAATGTTAAACAAGTAATATCATGCCATGTACAAAGCTTAAAATTATTGTGTATACCTCTAATTCAATATACTAAGCATTTGTTTTAGAGTGTTTTCTCAGAACGTCGGAAAATCACACAGAACATCGGCCTTATTGCCTCTGTTGTCAACAATGAGGCTGTGTGGCTCTTTTTTTTTTTTTTTTGGCGGACTGTGATGCATTATGAAAAGTAAAATACAGCTTCACTTGTCTCCTTCAGCCCTTGGGCATGTGCACCAACGTGGATGTCGGCAGGTGGGAGAAGAAACAGTGAAGAGCATCCTTCCACAATCTCACAACTTGGGTAAAGAACGTCCCATGTAAGATGATCAGCAAAGCATTTCTGGAGACCTCCATTTCAAACAAATTGGACAGATCCCAAAATTACTACCCGTGGAAGAGTAACCAGGATGTTTGCGCAAATGACGAGTAGGAAAGAGAGGATGTCCGAGATTTAAATGGAAGGAGCTCTTTGTTCCATGTGGATTACGTTGAAGCCAGAAGGAAAAAAAAACATGTTGAACCATCAAAGCATTTTCTTTTCTTTTTTTTGTGGCCAAAGCCATTTGAAAATACCAAAATAATACCTATATTAATGCGCTCTCATATTACAATCTACATAAAATGGCAAATAATCTTGTGACACAAAAGTTTTAACATACTTACTGCTTAATATGGCACAATGTATTATCTTTAGCACTCTACATCTGGTGTAACCTGTTGAGCCTGGAAGAGGGCTCCTCCCGCTTGTGGTCCCCTTTGAAGGTTTCTCACTTTCCCCAGATGGGGTTTTTAAGTTTTTCCTTCCTCCTCTTGGTGCTTTGTTCAGGGGATGCCGTTGTGTATTTGTGATGTTTCGTATGATTTCTTTTCCACCTGTGAAGCCTTTTGACACTGTGCTGATTCAGGGCTACACAAATAATCTTGATTTAACATAAATCAAATTTCCTTTTGCAGTAATAGCACCTAATTTACAGTAATACAAACACATAACACGCACCACGTGTTGTAATTGGACAGCCATGATCTATGTCGGAGGTTCTCAAACATTTTGGAGTCAGGTACCCCTTTTAGAAAGCAAATTTTCCAAGGAGCCCATTTGCAAATGCTTGCAGAAACAAACAAAAAATAATTTAAGCCAAACATAAGTGGCCTTTTTATTCACCAACAGATTCAATTTGACAGCAAGTATATTTACTTTTCAGCCATAATGAAGTTTACAGATAAAAATTGCAAATTGCATGCCTCCTCATAACAAACTTTGTCAATTTCCCCCAAAACAGATTTCTGCCAAATATTTAGTGACTAAATAATCAAGCTCTTTGATGATGATGTGGATTACATGGGTCTATTTCACAAATTTCAAAATTATTTTAAAAGTACTGTATAAACAGGTTTGAATTGATTGCTTTATTAAAGAGTCATGAATACTTCCACAATTTAATATAAAATGAGGTTAGCTCAAATAAATATTATTGTATTATTAACCAAAATTATCTAACAGACACCCTGTTGTCAGGGCACAGACCCCCGGGGATCCGGGGACTCCACTGAGAACCACTAATCTATGCACCACTAAAGTCAGGGATATACTTATCGTATTTTTGTAAAATTCACCCAAATTGCAGTAAAAAAAAAGGGTCTCAAATTATTAACAAGGTCAACTTGTACTCTGAGAAATACGGTACAAAATGTCTGAGGTAACTGGTCTGAGGTCAGATCAAAACATACAATTGTGTTATAATCTGTGCAAATCAATGTGAGTATGGCTTTTGAATAATGTCTTATTCAAATCTAAGATAGATCATGTGACACATCCACAGATACGGCTACTTGCAGCACTTTGATCTCTTGATTTTTCTTCCTGCTACTCAGTGATGACGTTGTTTGTTTTCTAGTCTACTCTATCTTTGGCAAAATATTCCACCTTAGTTGTTGTACTGTATATTTCACTTTAGTAAGCATATTAGTTTCCTATAAAGCAGTCTATGAGAGACAGAATGAACAAACATCAAGACCTTTACAGTATATTGGCTGTCCTTTCCTATTTTGCACAGGCAAAGCTCTTCATGAGCTCAGCGATCTTGTCAGTCAGTGGCATGTGTCTTGTATTTCATTTCCTTTCTCCAGCTTTGCACCTCAGTAGACTATAGTCAAAAACTACAGACAGCGCAATTATGGGTGATGTGTTGTCACTCCTGTCTCGTCGTCATCAGAAAACAAAGAGCCCCAAAGATGGACGACCAGTAGGTGTCTGCCTTTACAGTGGTCAAACGGAAAAAAAAAAAAAAAAAAATCTAATTCAAATGCCCTTAACACTTTACAGCCTGTTAATTAAATTTATTGTTGATTAAAAATGTACTGCTGTGAACAATCCAGGTCAAAAAGCATATTTCACAACAAAAAGCTGATAGAGAAAATACCAAATGGTTTAAAGCTGTTACTTGGGAAAAAAGTGACTACTTTGAAAGAATTTTAAACATAAAACATACTTTGTGTTTTTCAGACTATAACATGCAACTTTTTTCTCATACTTTCAGTTTTTCAGTTTATAGTCCAGTTTGTCTTATCTGTGGAGACAATCCATGCTTTCGAGATGTCCATTCATGGAAAAAATATAAAATAGAACAGAAAAGATGTGAATCAATGGTTGTGCTAAAAAATATTTTTAAAAAATATGGTATTAAAAATATAAAAAATATGTATGAATTGAATTTCTTCTTGTACAGAGGTTTGTGACATATATAGTATGTATGATTTTACATATGAATAAATATGAATGTGCAATGTATTTATATGTTCACTAAAATAATCAACAGTTTTTGAAAGTTGGTTTATATTGTTTTTTTTCCTATATTCTACATCTATATCATACTGTATATACATTTTTTATAATATATACTGTGCAATTTTATCTATACAACTTTTATAAATAATAATTTTATCATGGAATGTTTTCTCTTTGGTGGCTTTGCAAAATATAATTGAGAAGCACTGGTCTAAACAGGAAATTAAAAATGTTTTACATTTAAAAAGATAAAATACTTCCTTATATCTTAAATATCTGATAACCCTAACGACCTGAGGTTTATTGTCTAGTGCAGCTAATCTGTAACAAAAACTGTTTTGGGTTTTTTTTGCTCTTTTTTTGCTGCTGCGGTTTATATACCGGTTGTGCCTTATAGTCCACAAAATAAGACGCATGTTTAATTATGGCCGTCAATATTTCTTCATCATGGAAATGACATATGTATTAATCGAAAATGTAGGATAAAAAAAAAGGAGATTTTGACAATGATTCCAAAGTTAAAACAGAAACTGTATAACACTGTGTACATATTGCTTAGTACAAGATATATTTAGATGATTCTGCTTTACCTAATTTGGAGCCAAGAAATGTTCTTCAAATCCTGGTGAGATTTAAAATCCCCACCAAAGATTAAAAGTGCTTGAAACTTCAGCTTGTCTTCCTCCTCCATACCTTGTTCTTGACAGGCCACTGACCCAGTTCCTTGTGTGTAGAAAAGTACAGACGAGGTCATTATGGATGTCGTGACAAAAGCTTCTGTTGAGTAGCTCTGTGATGTCAAAACACTGATTCTCCTGTCTGCCTCAGCAGGGCGACAGGATGCAGGGGAGAGCAGGGATTTCATTCATGTACAGTCAGTGGAAGTAAGGGAGGGAATGCCTGTTAATGTTCAACCGTAGACAGGAACTGATGTAGTACTTCTGCCATGGGAGTGATACACCCCCTCATCATTTAACTCTTTCCATTTGTATCCACATAGCTCTGTCTGGTGAATGAAACTAGAATTAAAAAAATAAAAATAAAAGATAATAATGGCTCGTGTGAAGTGAATTTGACTTTTTAGTGCAATACGGATGTTCTATGACACATGCAAAACTTGCATTGTGCTACATTAATGTCAGCATTTTTTGTTATGAACTCAAATCTGAAAACCAAATACAAATAATCAGAAGCTGATGATGATGTAACAAGTTTTTCATAGTTTTCACATCTAATGCTGGGATTCTATACCTGTCATTTACATTATTAGAAAGATGATACTTCCTTATGTTGATTGAGAATTTTTTTTTCTTAAGATTCAAACAAATAGGAGTAGCCTCCTATTGTTTTTGGCCAGTACTGCCCATACAATGCATTCCTGGTTTAGTAATTACAGGGTGTAAATAAATATGATGTTTCTGGCACCATTTTGTCATTAGCAATGAAATTAGCATAGCACTAAGATAGTAAGACAAACTTATGTGTGTGTATGCGTGTTTTAAGCGCGTGAGCACATGCGCATGTTCCACAGTACAGTAGTCATTGTGCTGGTTTACCCTCCTGCTGTTTCTCTTGTTCTTTCAATCAAAACCATTTATCAGGTTAACTTCTAGTCACTGCTTAGCTTGCCAACATCACATGATCAAACGCAGAAAATAGCTGAACAATGGTCATTTTCAACAGTCGACAGAAAAGTATCAAAATTGCTCCCCCCTGAGATGAATAAAAAACGGTGGATTTTGCTGATTAATTCAAATTCCACAAACACAATATCAGGATGCCTAAGCTAACAAATTTAACAGAAATAATGGAGTTTCCTTTCACAATTAATTTGATCATTTTGGCTACTATTCTATTTCACTGGGTCATTGATGGTAAATGGGGTGTGCCACTGCGCATTATTATTATTATTATTATTATTATTATTATTATTATTATTATGTTTCGTTTTGATTTTTGCTGTTTAAGTTCAGTTGGTTTTAGGTTTCACCAAAGGTTTGTCAGTGTTTATTAGTCTAAATTTATTTGGGAAAATGTTAATCTGGGAAAATGTTTCGTTTTATTATTTTTCAGCATTAGTTTTAAATTTTTAATAAACTGAGTCATTGAAAGTGCAAACGAGGTCACTAGCTACGGTGTAGAATTGTAAAGCATTTTTTAAACATAAGACAGAATTTGATTTAGTTTTCATTCTGAAAGCTTTTTTTCAGAATACTTTTTTCAGTTTTAGTTGTATTTGTTTTGTTAATTTTCATTATCTTTGATAATGTACTGTAACTGATTACTAAACTTGAGTTCACGTTAAATTTAGCAAAGCTAAATTTTAGCTTATTTTTTCACAAAGACATAATTACCAATAAAACTAATTCTCATCTAAATTCAGAATTGGGCAAAAAGAATGAATGAAAGGATGTGTAAGAATTTGATTTGAACCCTGCACAATACTGTTTGAACTTTGAGATTTGTTGATGACATGAAAGATTTTTAGTTCTATTCAACATTTTACAGGATACCAGAACATGGTAGGTTTTGAATATTTCAACATATTCAGTTCATACATTGAAAAAAAAATCAATTTAAAAAAGTCGCACAAAAATGCAAGCCAGGTTTTTTTTTTTTTTTTTAATATAGTGCAAATGTTCAAATTGACATTATTAACCAGGAGCAGTCTTTGTTGAGAATGGAATCCTTCCTGTGTGCATGGGTAAGGTGTGTGGGAGTGCAGTGTGGGCTTTCCCTATACAGAAAGTCTCTAAAGGCCAACCCACACACTGGGATGCCACCCGCATCCCTGCCATGACATCCAACTGAAGTCTGTCAGCAAAACAGCCAACATGGCAGAAAGTATAGAGGAAGGTGGCAACGAGAGAAATGGGAAAAACAAAGGCTGTGTGAGAGTGGAAGTGTGAAGAAAAGGAAAACCGTGAGAGTGTAATGTACACTGATATGGAGAAACTTTGTGTCGGTGGGACCATGCTGGTGTGCAGAATTGTCTCACTCCTACACTCGCATTCCTCAGTACTAAATAGAAGACAGCAGAATGGACACTTCCTCGCAGAGAAGTGGCGATACCTGCATTAAGCCAGCAGATGTGTAGGAGGTGTTACGCTTTTACAGGCTTTGAATGACATCCAAAGCACTAGACACAATCACACAAACTTCTTTTGGAAACATTTGGTCATGCTTGAGTAAAGAGACCAGGATCGATTGAGCGAAAGAGAAGAAGTCCCTCCCATGTGAAAATGTTTACAGCACTTTGTCTAACTAGAGCATGAAATTTCTGCTCAATACGGCAACATTAACATCATGATCAAATAAGCGATCGAATGAGAGCCAAAGCAAGGGTAAATTATTTTAGTCATTTATCAATTTGTAAAATTATTTTGTCAGTCTATTAATCAGATCAAAAAGAAACATGTTTTGATTTCCATCCCAATTGGACAGGGGTGTCAATCTCATTTTTTTGGTGGGCTGCATTGTACGTAGTTATAGAAGCGAGATCCATTTGATCTAAGCTGGCAGGGAATGAGCTAATGTAGTGGCAAGTAAGAGCTAAGTAAGTCTCCATGTTCACAGATGTCCACGTCAGCTGTTATAGTCTGCCACAGCTTGTTGTACCATTTTCACTCGTTCATGTTCCTCCTCGTGCTTTTTGGCCAACATTTGTTTGATGGTCTGAAAATTACTCAGTAAAGCCAGAAACAAATCAATGCATTCAGATTTGAAAATAAATATGGCAGATGTGTCAATTGCTATATTAGTTATTTATGTATTTTTTTTAATTTTTTTTTTTTGCTGTCACTTGTCAGAGCCCGGCCCCCTTTTCGTCATCGTCGGTCCGTCACATTTTTCAAAACGGACGAAATTATAATTGTCAGTCCGTCGGTGTAGTTTTGCACAATCTTCCACCACCACTAGAGGGCGACATTTGACTTTTTTCTAGTCCGTCATTCGTCAGGCGCTGGTCAACTTCTGTCTGCAATCACGCTAATCATTTTTTTCTGTTTTAGTACTTAAACTTAAAGTCAACAACATGTCTATGGTTCTAGAGTTACTCTGCAATTAAAACACAACACAGTAATGTAACACGAAAATAAAGCCAGCTAAGGGGTTTAACAATAGGCCAAAATACATACAACATCATATTTGTTATACCACATCATCTGAGGGAATGCAGGGGATGAGAGTGCAATTAGAAATCATGTTCACTGGATGGTATTATTATGCTTTACATGATACTGAAATGGTGGCTGTCAGTTCTCTCTTATAACTGTTCCACTACTCCACTGTTTGGTGGTGCTGTGAAGTGACTGTTGTTACATTGACTGCAGGCTGATTGTCGTTTGTACTATAAAGATGCAGCAATATGGTGGACAAACATCCAAGTCAGTTGAAATATATTTCAGTAAACAAGAAGGAGCATGGTGGGCTGATGAACAAACATCTGATGGACGTCTGTCCTGAACGATGGATGAAAACTACAATTCCAACATTTTTAATTTGACGTTTTCGAGCATTCCCGTCATTCGTCAGTGAGATTAAAACGTTTCAGACGCCAGAGGCCTTTCATTTGGCACGGCTGCTCCATGATTTGTGTTGAATTTGCCCAAAAAAAACTTGACGCATCCTGAATTTCGCTTCCATATAAAGGCAGTTTGGCACATACCTGTCTTTTGAAAGACTCAATGTGGTTGTCACGTGCATTTCTTAAAGCGCTGCACACGCCGATACAGGTTGCTTGATGAGCTTGGCACATGCGCCAATGTGTTGGTGTTGCAGAACCCATCACTAGATTTTACCTGTACTGAACAGAAGCATGAGGAAGCGAGCAACTAATGCTAACAGGAATGCTGTTGTGCAGTTGTAGGAATGCTGCTGTGCAGTAGTTTCCATTTACTGGAACTGAAGCAATCGCAGCAAGCTATTTCACACAAATGGGGCAACTGGTCAGTTTTCACTTTTAAATTGCAACGCTCGTCTGTCCATAGCTTGGAAAAATAAGAATTTTCATCTATTGATTATGGACCGCAGACATGATTTACAAAATCATCTTGGCAAGATAAAACTTCCTTGCAGGTCATACGTTTGACACCCCTGTCTTATTCTGATCATATGCACACATTCAATTAAGGCTAATATGAACTATTATGAAAAATGAAAATATGAAAAATAAAGGACAGACACTTGCTCAACCGGTTCTTTTGAAAAAGTGATGTAGTCAAGTGATTCATTGCTTTCTTTTTCTACCATGCTTAAAAAGGTTACGGAAACAGGGTTGAGTGCATGTTGTGGGATGCACATACAGTACCTTGATTAAAATTATTTGAAATATTTTTAAAAGAAACACTCCCATGGTGATAAGAAACTGCAATGAAAGCAAAAAAAGAGTTAATTTGACCGGGTTTATTTGAAAATCAGTTTGGTAATTTGGGGTTTGGACAAGAGAAAATGGCATTTTGGGGGTGATCCAGACGTTTGGGGTATTTTACATTTACTTTCAAGAATTATTTTCAATTTTAAAAAATGAACTCGGGACACGTATATTTAGACAGAAACTGCATATTTTTTAGTGTTTTATATGTGAATTATTTAAAAATGTGATGGGTGGGATGTGCAATGCCCTCCAATTCCGGAATGATCCGAATGTATTGCTTGATCCGAAACCCGAGAGGACAATTTTCGCACATTGGTGGCTGGTATAAGGCCAGCGGCCAATATTAGGCCGTGTTTATAAAGACTGCTCAATGTTCAAAACACTGCTCAAAACACTGTTTTTCTCATTCTTTTGTTTTTATTCTTTCTTCGATATAAACACAGAATTGCACTTGAACTCGTTTTGTTATGGTTGCAGACACTGTTCAAAATGAATAAATTCTCAGGCTATTGTACTTTTCAAAAATAATTTCACGAGAACAATTAACTTCAAAACATAACAACACAAATACATGTATTGTATAGATTAATCTAAATACAATATATAAAGGCCAGCTAACCAAACCTGTTCTTGTCAAGGACCTATAGTGCCCTCTAGTGTTCTGTTTTTGTTTCAACTAAATGGGGAATTTAAAAGCTATTTCAAACTCCATAAGATTATAGGATCTTGATTTTTTTTTTAAACAAGAAAAGCCCCCTTCTAAGCGTCATAATTATTTTCCACCACTACATTGTGGCTTTTTAATGTCCTTACTTTGTTTCTGACATGAGACTGCACAGAGTGCATACCACCACAGTGAAGCTTAAACAAATGGGCCTTAACTCGTGCAGATGTATGAATATAGATTCAACTCCCCCATTTCTAACACTAGCGGTGTATGCTACGTACACTACAAGAAGGGATGGTAACCAACCACCACCAGGTCAAAAAGAAATAATTTGAAAAAGAATACTAATTCCTCATACTCAATACAATCTCATAAGTATTTCTCTTTTATTGAATGATATGCATCATCGTCAATAGGTCATGCGATTTTTACTCTGAGAGAAAAGTAAACATTCAAGAAAATTGATAAGGTTGTAGCACATACATGGCAGGTAAGAACATCACAAACATTCAATGAGTCTGACCTTTGGAATGACAAAAAAAAAAATCATAACACAATAAATAAGTGCAGTCATGTGAAAGGATTCATGTATTAGGTTGTTATCATAATGTGCTTATGTGCTTGTCTAGAATAGTGTGCATTGCTATCCATCTATGCAGTCCTAGTTCATCTCGCCCCAATCCTTAGATAAAGTTGTTGATGCAGCAAAGTGTGAGCTGGGACCTTTGCCTAGCTGTTGGTGGCACCAGGCTGGCTCTTTTTGTTATGTCTTGTAATGTGCAATGCTTTGGTGAATGGATAAAAAGCAGGCAGGGACGCTTGAGCTGCTGTTGGCAAGCATGAGAATGTACGCCAAGCCTTCCCTTTGCCGGCAGAGAAAAGTCAATCTTGGTTGGTCTGAATTACTATTTTGCTGCTTAGCAGCTGGGCCTTGTCTTAGTCTTCTTTTAAAGATAACCCTGACAAGTCATATAGAGGTCAATATTATCCACATACTGTACTGTATAGCATTTGAACATGATAAAAAATGTAAAAATGTAAGACAGATGCCTTATCAAAGAATCATATAACATGGGGTTCCACTAGTTTTTCATGTTGCTGTACATGGTAAGGGCTTTGAAAAAAAAGAAAAAAAAATTGATGGCTGGACTCCGTTTTCAACACATATGCCTACATTAACATATAAACGCAACAATAGTTAAACCATGGCCAAATTTTGAGTTGAAGGTAATTTTCATTTGGTTTATGTCCCCTTCACTGTCCTTTTCAAAAATTAAATTTAGAATTGTGTTCTAAATGCAGCTTACTATAACGCTCCACGGACACCAGCGTATTTTCGAATTGCACAAAGGTTTTTTCATGCATAGCCTAATTGCCAGGGATATGAGCACATTTTTACACATTTTTTAGTCTTCCTTAACTTGTTTGTGCCATATTCCAACTGGGTTATACAAGTTACACAAATGTCACAAAGCTTAGAAGAATTAACTACATCACACCTGTTTGGCACCGCTCACAAAGACAACAGCAAATTATAAAATCCTGGTTTCAAACCAATTATTTATTTACAGCACATTGACAGTGACATAATGGTGTATAAAATCTTTAGGGGTAAAAGAGCCCTGTGGCAAAATAACCCTTCTCAAATGGATCAGCAGACTCAAAGGGAAAAAAAACTGTACTGTACATCTAAAGTTTTACACTTGTGCCACAGTGAACCCTTTCACTTCCAAGTGTTATCTGAAAAGGCAGCCCATTATGAGCATTTGACGTATCTTTCGAAAAAATATTGTGTGCTATGCCTATGGACACACAGGTGGTACCATATGAAAGAAAGACAGTAAGATTCTACATTATTCTGTTCTTTAGTAGTCCCTGTTTGAAAATTATTCATTTGAGTGACACTAGCTGTTTTGGGCTAAAGGACAAAACGAGCTTTT
>NC_142385.1:2652500-2687500 GCF_059441005.1 Hippichthys cyanospilos
TGAAAGAAGTTGCAAACAATTTAAAAAATGCTTTAAAATGTCATTTCAAATGGATATGTTTATTATACATGAGTCAAATCTTGTACTTAACAACTACATTCATCATTTACTTTAAGTTTCAAATGTGTCAGTTTGACCCACAACAATAACGGGAGGGTTAAATGGACACCAAGCACTTAATTAAATGATGTATCAAATGCTTACCTGCAGAAGATTCCCTGATGGGGAATACTGTTTGATGCAATGGCCATACGGACCATTTCCCACATCTGTGATCCAGACAGTTGGGTTTGTCAAAGCATCTGCTACAAATATACCATGGGGCATCTCTAAGGTAGTTGTATTCCAGAGCATTAGAAAGTCGCCTTCTGTTGTAAACATCAGCACTTTGGGTACATTGTCACCTTACGAGAAAGCACAAATCACCATAACATAGATGACACACACACGCACACGTGTGTATGGCTGATAATCAAGATTTACCTCTCTGCGCCACATATACAACGCCCGCATATTGGTTGACAGCCACCCCAAACACATTCCCTGAGAAGAGTTCCGGGTTTTTGGGCCAACTCAGGTCCAGTTTGTACAATGGCCTGCCCAGTAGCTGGTAGTCCTGGCTGAGGATGGAGCTGCCAGCCTGATGTGGGCTGAAGACGTTGTACAACACCATCATGAGAAATAATAAAGAGACCATCCCGGTGAATAACAAACACGTATAGCTTCTACTTTTCATTGGCCGCTATGGTACGACAGATGTAATATCCTGGACCCTTGGCATAAGCGTTCCAACACAAGAACACTGATCGACCGAATCTAGCAGTAACCACAGTTTTACTCGGCGTGCTAATACGATGTAGCCGCGTTAACGTTGTTTCCAATTTACTTCCTGGTGAGTCCAGTGCATAAGCAGTGTAAAGTTGACAAAAGGCTGTTACATTGTATTTCCGTCTACGGGATAACATGATCATTAAAATTCTAAATTATTTATTTCAATACAGCCGAATAAAAATACACATACTGTAATGATTTGTGGATACTAATGTGCTCGAGCTCTCTTCTGTCTTGAAATATTACTTATGCTTAAATTCTTGATGTATTTTACTTCTTTTAAGGAAAATGTTTAGACTTCCGGTATGTTGTCGACGCTATGACGTGTAATGTAGCGTCGTCTGGGGGAGGCGACTGTGCCATTGGCAGAATTTTCCTATACTCTTCTTTTATTTTAAATTTTGGTTCAGATCGAATGACAGTCCATGAGGGACAGATATATTCTTCATGTAGTGAAAACCATCGAAGAACTGGCTGCATGGAGGTCGTCGACAGTCCGCTCAATCTCGTAAGTTTCGGTCGTGATGTTGCAATAGCAGGCTAGCATTACTATAGGTTGTAATGGTAAGCTATACTTAGCTTACGTTAGCGCCTGACTATTTTGTTGTCTATTTATTGTGTTGCTGTCTGGTTGCGTTCACGTGCCACATGGCTCATGCGACTTCTGCTATAATGTGAGTTTTATAGCGATATAGTTCATTTTTAAGGGTTTTGGGGCAGTTTTGGTCGCAAAAAAGGTTTGTTGTACTGTATTCCTAATTTTGATGATAGAACGTACAAATTATTTGGTTCAAACACTAAATGGCAGTCGTGAACTTCGTCTGGCTACTGCTCCACCAAAAGTAGTGTTAACCGTGATAGCATAGTTCGAAACGGTTGTTTTGTGGTGGACGTTAAGTGTTGAACAGTGCATGGTTAATTTAACTTTTTATACATGTTACCAAAATTTCCAGAAAGGTTATATGATAAAAGTATTTTTTTCTTGAAAATAACAATACATACGCGTTTGAAATGACACCAATATTGCTTTGATAGGTTAAAAATCAAAAAGGTATTTATTTCTTAACATGTTTCAGAATAACGTCCTTTTCCCCCATGAAACGAAATTAAAGCTGTGACTCACGACATAGTTTTCATCTCATATAATCATGGAACTTTCCTAATAACTAAAATATTATCGTGAAACCTTCAGATAATATAAGTTGCAATTTTTCTAACAAAAATTACGATTGATAAATGTGTGGTTTTTATTCGTACAAATTAAGCTTCACTTGCAATAATCACATTTTACATTCAAAACAACATTTACACTGTGACAAATCACATCATACTTTATTTTTTTTCTGACTGAATTTCACATTAGTGATTAACATGCTTTGCGACCTCTCATTTAGTTTTCGTCAAAAGTGTAACTTTATTTGTCACAAAAAAGCAGAGAATCTTTATTGGCAGAAATTTTGGAACTTTGATATTTATTCTACTCATTTTTACAGCTTTGAAAAATGGTAAGAATGTTTGTGTCATGTTTGTAAGTCATACTAAAACAAAAAATATTTTCCCCACCATCTCTTTACGTTTTCCAACATTTTGCGGGTTACTGAACCCTGCCTTAACTTATTGTTAACTTGAAAAAATAGACTGTAATAAACACAACTATTTGTATTAACATTCATAGCTTTGAAATGTATATACTGTCTGCATAATATCGACATACCCGCTTTGCAGATTTGTTTCATTTAGCCCTCTCAGTTCTCAGCCAAGTGTGTGCATATGTGGATGCATGTTTGTCCATCTGTGCTTCCTTAGGCACATCAGCAATGCAGGAAGGCAGATCGTTTGCTTGCTGCCGGAAAGTATGAAGAGGCAATTTCATGCCATGGAAAAGCAGCAGGTAGGCTATTGTTATGTCGGGCAATTTCCCTGCATGTCTGTCAACAACAACTGAGTTTTTGCTACTGTCAAAGGCTGCTTCACCCCAATGCTTTTCGCGCCCCCACACACCCTCGCTGTGTTGACTATAAATACTGTAAGACCATTATCTATAAAAGTTGTGTTGGTATACCTAAAATTGTTTGTTATTTAACTCTTTCAGTGCCAAGTGTTATCTGAAAAGGCAACCCTTAGAGTGCAAGCCGATTTCCAGAATTTTTGACGCATCGTTTAAGGCAGACAGAATATTGTATTATACGACTATGTAGACCATAATGTCAAACTCCAGTCCTCATGGGCCAACACACTTAATTCAAATGATTAGCTCATTATCAAGTTCTGGGGGATCTTGAAAATGATCCTATTCATTTTAATCAGTTATGTTTGAGAGAGAAGGTTGCAAAACATGCAGGATACCGGCCCTCGAGGGTTTGACAGTTTGCCACCGGTGATGTAGACATGGGTGCTATCATTATACGAAAGATTGGATTCCATTCTTTACCTAGAAAAGGAAAGTAAGAGCCTTACCTTATTCATTCTTGAGTAATCACTTTGAAAATTAAAACATGAACAAAACAGCGAAAATGTGTTTTTGAAGGCAAAATAGCAGTTTGCGTTTGTATATATCTAAGTTACAACAGTGTTCGATTGGCAAAATATTAAGAACTCTGGCCACGAGTCCAAAACAATTTAAAAATTGTGAAACTGTGATAATAGCAAAAATAACTATGCTGTAAATTTATGAATTTGTGAAATTAAAATAGGAATATTTATTATGTCATAATTAGAGCAGTGCTCATTTTACTTCACGAAAGTGTTAAGACCCTGGGACTCGCAATACTAAAAGACTTTTGGTCCCGACAGAAATGTATGGAGTCTGAAAGATTGGACCGTAAAAAGGACAAAGTTAGAAGCGGGAATCTTTGTTTCACGATTCCATTTTGATTTTGGGGTCTCTGATTCCATTCAGAATCAATTTTCCATTCAAAATGATTCAATTCAAGCAAAAATGATTTTTGCCTCAATCTATGGATGTGCAAAGAACCATCACACAACTTCAGTTTGCTTTGCAATACAATAAAAAAGGAAAAGTTTTTTTTTGTTTGTTTGTTTTTTTCCTTGCTAAGTTTTGATTCGTAAAGTTATCTATAACTTTTTTTAACTTTTACATTATAAAATAAGATTAAACAAGTTTTAAAATATTATGCCCAAATGAAGATTACTAAATGGACTTTCACTTATATAGCGCTTTTCTACTTTGGTTACTCAAAGCACTTTACGCTAACTAGTCATTTACCTACTGATGACACAGCTTCAGGAGCAACTCGGGGCTCAGCGTCTTCCTCAAGGACACTTCGACATGGTCATGATGGTCAGGGGGAATCCAACCCACAGTCTCTCACGCTGGGAGATGACTTCTCTACCACCGAGCATTTTTTTTTTATCAGAGTCTGAATATGATAACTTTGAACAGAAATATCACGATATTGAAATGACAGCTCTGAAATGTAAAACTTCAAAATCTTTTGGTAAATAGCTATTTTTATAGATCATTTATAGTATAGTATCGTTTATAGTATAAATGCACAAAAATATTTTGAAAGATGACTGATTTAAAATGAACTGCCATCGGGTGGTAGTAGTTTATTTATATGCATTAATAAATAGCACAATGTGGATTCTGTCATTTCAGGTCAATGAGCGTCTCGTTTTCGAAAGCCAAAAAACTCCCAGGCAGCTGACTTTGTATGTTTGGACGTTTGTAAGTTTATTTGGTTTGCCTTCTTGACCCACACTCGAACGATATCAAAACCGCTGCGTGAAAATAGCAACTTAACTCAAGCCGACAAACCAGGACATGAACGTGATTGGCTAAAGCAGTCAAAGAGTATAAGTCACATCGAGAGTATATTCCCACTACTGGTGCAAATTGCCTTGTGTGAAACAATTGTTTTACAACTTCCCTACAAAAAACAATGCATCCGGAGGACGCACATTGATTTGAAAGTATGCGTCCCATGACAAAAATTATGCGTTGCGGACACAGGGACACAGGCAAAATGATTAGAGCAGGCGATATACACATATGTATATATATATATATATATATATATATATATATATATATATATATATATATATATATATATATATATACACATATGTATATATGTATATGTATGTATATATGTATATGTGTATATATATATATGTGTATATATATATATATGTGTATATATATATATATATGTGTGTATATATATATATATATATATATATATATATATATATATATATATATATATGTGTATATATATCTATACACATATATATTATATATATATTATATGTGTGTGTGTGTATATATATATATGTGTGTGTGTGTGTGTGTGTGTGTGTGTGTGTGTGTGTGTGTGTGTGTGTGTATATATATACAGTGGGCCCCCGGGTTACGAACTTAATCCGTTCAGCGGCTACGCTCGTATCTCGAATTGCTCGTATAGCGGGCAATCCAAACCCATGTTAATTCGTGAATGCGTGCAACGCGCGCAGGATCCTTAGGTAAAAACATCGCGCTGTATACATATATTAATATTGAGTGACATAATCTACTGCAGTTGCATTAATTAACAAATACAATGGGATAATGACTTTTACCTTTGAAAAGATGTGACTTGAGCTGAGATAAGCTGTAGTCAATACAGTAAAGCAGATATGCTATTGGTCTTACAGTGTCACAGTAACTTTTTCAGTCAGGGTTTTCTCTACTTCCTTCCATCCCAACCAGCTGTGCCATCAAGCTAGATAAAGGCGTTCGGCCAATAGCATATCGGCACTTCTGTGATTGACGTGTGATGCCGGCCAATAGCATCTCCGTGAGTGAGACCGGGTGACCTTAATCGACCAATAGCATATTGGCGTCTGACTGATACTGACTGATACTTATTGGCACGTTTTTTTTAAACGGTTGGAATGTATTGACATCTTATTGATTAAAACACATTTAAGCCTGTGACGATTCTTTGTCCTGCAATCGGCACACTTAATTTTATGTCAGCTGTTTTTCTCGACGTGAAATGAGCTGAGTGGAGGATGTGTATGTGTTGTTTTAACTAGGCACCACACTTATAGATTGTTCGAGCATCAGTTCACTGGTGGTTTCAACTCAGAGTATTGCAACAATGGCGCTGTCCTAAAGCATGTCGGGAGATTGCCGACTAACATGATATGTATTTATGTCGAACAACCATTAGACGGTACTGTAATACCACCCGTAACAGGATGCAGAGATTAACGCTCAGAGACAACACAGAAACTTAGATAGGCTATTGCTCTTACAGTGTTACAGTATCTCTTTCAGTCAGGGTGCAAATCACGGAGATACTAAAACATCATCCTCTTATTTCTTCCTTTACCGCTGCTAGTAATTTTAGAAGCTATGTCTAACAGATAAAGTTTGCAAAGTCTTCAAAACATTCCGTTTTTCACTCATTTTCTGCCTTCCTTCCATCCTGTCCCATCAAGCTAGATAAAGGCGTTCGGCCAATAGCATATCGGCATTTCTGTGATTGACGTGTGACGCCGGCCAATAGCATCTCCGTGAGTGAGACCGGGTGACCTTAATCGACCAATAGCATATTGGCGTCTCCTTGACTGACTGATAATTATTCGCACTTTTTTTTTAAACGGTTGGAATGTATTGACAATTAATTAAAAAAAAAAACACACATTTAAACCAATGACAATTCTTTGTCCTGCAATCGGCACATTTAATTTCATGTCGGCTGTTTTTCCCTTTAGCTGTACAAACACTACACTTAAATGGTAATTATATTTAGACACCATGAGTGAGACAGTCAGTGTGACGTTGTAAGACCAATAGCGTTCACGTTACTGCCACATGTGTCTATTGGTGAATTCAGATGACGCACCTGCTGAAATTGTTGATGCAGTTAGGCGAGAACATTTCTACACACTCTATGACTCGATTATCAGAATGCTCGTATGGCGAGAGGTTTGTTCGTAAGCGGAGGACAAAAATCTCCCTGATCCACGCTCGTAAGGCGAATTGTTCGTAAATCAGGGTGCTCGTAAGCCGGGGGCTGACTGTATATATATATATATATATATATATATATATATATATATATATATATGTATATATATATATATATATGTATATATGTGTGTATATGTGTATGTATATGTATATATGTATGTATATGTATATATGTGTGTTTTTTTTATTTTTAAAATTTGAAAAATGGGGGCGCTATTTTGCGGGTTTTACTTTTCGCGGGGGTATTCACATCAACTGTGAAAACGAGGGATCACTGTAAATGTATGATTGTTTGTAAAATTAATAGAAAATCACCATGTTCACCATGTCCTATCATTTGTAAGCTATTTGCAGAACAGTGCTTGGGCTACTCATGTAATCTTTGGGGGCTACATGGTGCCCGTGGACTTTTTTGGAAACAATGAATGAGCATTCTTTTTAATATTATTATCATTATTATTACTACTGTAATTTCTTATTTGATAGAACTACCTTGTTAGTTTTTATACTTTAATGATGTAAGTCCACCTCCCATCCAAGTCGGTGTGAGGCAATCTCTTTTGCTCTTTCCCAGTGAACACAAATAATCTAACTGGAGACTAAGCAATCAATCACTGTACATTTACTAGCTCTGATTGACTGGATTTGTAGCACATTCGTAACGTGTGTGCCACACTGAACGTGCAGAGAGTACACAACTCAAGCGAGCGGAGAGCGAGCTGTTGAGCGCGAGAGGGAAGGCTATCGTGAGCGAGCAGTGAGAGATTTTGAGTGAGCAAGAATGGATTTTCAGCACAAAAAAAAATACTGAGTGAGCAATGAGCGAGCAATGCACAAATATAATTCCATAAGGTAGGACTAAAGGCCTAAGTGTGAAATGAACGGATTGCCACTGCCTCTCAACCTCCCATTTGCAAGCATTTAAAAGGGAAGGCAGCATAACATATTCATGTTTTGACAATCTATGCAGTATTTTATCCTCCTAATGTTTTTTTGGGTGTGCTTTTCCTTTGATATCACACATCAAAAACTTCAAAAAGCCAGAGTTGGTCAAAATTTCCCCCAGGGCTTATACTAGAAACATTTTTGACCGACTGACCTGTTTGATGCTAAAAAGTATCATTAACACGTTTCACCAATATGCTAAACATTTTAAGTTAACCTGAAGAAAAAGGAATAATACATTGTGGTTATTTATTTCAGAATCCGATTAATGAAATAATCAATGGCTACCATGAGCACATTGACAATGAGCTGTCCGTCTTTCTTTTTGCTGCTGTTAAATATTTCTCCATGAGGGTATTTTTGACAGTAATTTTAAAATTTTGAAACTCTCCCACAGACTTTGACAATGAGAGCGCCATTGCGCCACTTGGTAATGTATTTGTTACTTTCTGAATCCTACACAAACCATTGAAATAGTTGGATGATTTTTTTTTTTTTTGGCGAGGGAGTTTGAAGCTGTTCAGTCCTTTCATGTCTTTTTATTAATATTTAAGATTTGATCTTTCACATTTTCATGTTTTTTTTTGCACTACAGGGTGCATGGGATGATAAAGCGCACATCAACGAATGTCCTATTTTAAAACCGTTTTCATAAGTCGGGTGCACCGCACTATAAGACGCATAGAATAGAAGCTACAGTAGTTGCTGGGCTTGTGTTATTCATCCACTGGATGAGCTGTGTTTTTTTCGCCTTGTCCTTTCAAAATTGGAGCATAAATAGCTCAGCTTGGGAAGAGATCCAAATTCCACAAGATACAATATCTCTCACGATTGAGTTCACGAGAACGAGATATGATGAGATTTTTGCAAAATTTTGGAAATAAAAATAACTTCCAATATTAACTTTCCAATTTCAAAATGATTTGTTTTTATTGAGAAGTCTGCAATTAATCAAGTTTTTCCAAAGATTTGACTTGTCATTTCCTTCATGTTGGCTGCATTGGAAAATAATTTCAAAACTGGTTTGAAGTTTACTTAAGTTATCTAAACAGACATGAGAAACAACTTTATAATCATTATAATTTCTTGTAATGATCACTTTTGATATATTTTTACCGTAGCAAAAAGAAAACCATCGATTGCTGAAATGATGGAAATTGTATCATCATTAGCGAATTAATGTGCCCATTAAAGACTGTCTATTATGGTCTCTTTGACAGAACTTCTGACAGAAGCAATGAAGACAACAGACTGCAAGCAGGTGAGCCTTTTGTGTTCTGTTTTTTGGTCTGTTCCACTTTATAGTCTGTTGTTGGCAGTATGTTTTTGGCAGTCCAAAATAAACAAAATCAGTATATGAGGGTCAACTTTGGGATCAGCACCATCTCATTTGTTATCATAAACAGTGTGGTATGATTTCTCGATCTGATAGAACATTGGTCTCCAACAATTGGGCCATATGCGTGATGTGTGTCTAATGCTGCGTTCAGATGGTGCGCGTCGTTTACGCTTTACGCGAGGCGTTTTGTCGCGAGGTCAAAAACTAATTCCCTTTTCACGCAACAGTATCACGGGAGGGGAGGGGAGTGAGCTTGCTGTTCACTTTACAGTGTATTTGGAAAGGAGAGCATTGCTGAGAACGTTCACTATTCCGGGATATGGCAGAGCCAATATTTTCTCCGACAGCACCTTGATTATTCTTTTTTTGCACTGCAAAAAAGGAAGCAAACACTGCACATACCAGTTGTCTGGACTTTCCAAGGGCTCTGAATATTGTATTGGGCCGTCCAGGTTGACATGCTTCTTCAACATTGTGTGGCCGGTAATAGAAACCTATGGTAAAAACATGAACATTGTATATACATATTAAAAATTGGTAACAAAAGACTATAGTAAGTACTACATATATATAACATACATGTATATAATTAAATAACATCATACATAAAAAAATATATAAAGGAAAAATGACATTTGATTTACCTTCGTATTTCTTGGTTATCTCCAGCTTTGTTTCATATTAATCATCATACGTTTCCTTTTAACATCACTAGCAATCTTAGAACCTATGGCTAAACAATTAGAAAGTTTGAATTAAGCACTAAAATGCACAATAAATACGATATTGTAAGCACTCACACGAGATCAAGTCTTTAGCATATCGGCATCTCAGTGACGCTGACCAATAGCAGACCAGCATTTTAGGGACGCTGTGACGGCGACCAATAGCCGACCAGTATCTTAGTGACGTCGACCAATAGCAAATCAGCATATTTGTGACGTATACAGTGACACTTATAGTGACGTATGAGCGTGATGTGACTCGCATAATCAAACGCACGAACGTAGAATTTTGGAATCTTTTGGCCGCGCGAAAGAAATTGTTATTGATGACGTAAGGCGGGAAAAACGTAATATTCCACTTTGTAACGTGAAATAAAATAACGTAAGGTAAGGATGCCGAAACCCACTTTACAAGTGGCCCAAATAAGAAATAATGTGAGAACCCGGGTCATCCGGGAGGGGCTCAGTGTCAAGCTGCTGCTCCTCCACATTGAGAATTCAATTAAGGTGTTTCGGGCATCTGATTTGCGCCTGGGGAGCCTCCCAAAGGAGCTGGACAAAGTGGCCAGGGAGAGGGAAGTCTGGGCTTCCCTGCTCAAGCTGCTGTCCCAGCGATTCGACCCCGAATAAAGCGGTAGAAAATGGATGGATGCATGAAATGTTCTTAATTGTTGGTCTTACATCAGCTACTATTGACTTTATTGTTGATCTTGTGTGGCTGCAGGCTTGCATGTCCATGGAGTTACAGAGGGACAGGCATATTAAACAGCAACATCTTATCCAAGAGCGTTGGAAGAGGGAAGTCCGTCGGGAGGCCACAAAAGCCCCATCTAGTGTAGGACCACCATCTAGCAGACTCATCCCATCTCAGTCAACAGATGATCTGACCTCAAACCCCGCCAATCACTTAGCTGTAGCACGTGGAGGCGGTACGGAAAGAGAGTACGACACTCTGCTCTACCAGCTTCAAACTCGGCAGGTTGGAAACCTCCAAACTCTGACTACATGTCTGGGCTCTAAGACCACCAAAGATGACAAAACTCGCCTGGAAGAACAACAGACCACAATTGAAGACTTGAGGCGCCTGGTCAACCATTTGATGGACGAGAACCAGCGGCTCACCTCGGAGAATGAAAGGCTACAATCTGAAAACACGCGACTGCAGGCTGAGGCTGCAGACGTTGTGGAGCGCTCGGAGCTCTGGGTGCTCCCTCAAGCCGGAGGCGCCATGGTGACGGGGGGCATGCAGGAGAGGAAAAGCACAGGGAAAGGAAAGGAGATTGCCATCCCCCAGCTGCCTCCATTAGAGATGCCTGCTCAGGAAGATTTGTGTTTGGATGACCTCCCTCCTCTGGAGCTGCCAGAGGACATCCAAAATGAACTACAGGAGCTGTTGGACAAAGACAAACTGTGATGGACTTGGATTTTTTCAAATTTTTTGCTGCTTTTTTATCGCATACTCATAGACTTTAGGGTTCTAAACAATTTTTTATCCTTCTGGTTTAGATGGCAAAATATATAATTTTGGACATAGAATAATATGAATGATGCCAGATCTTCCAGGGTTCGTTCACATTCACTGTTATGATCAAACAGGAGGTACACTTGTTAATCTGGATTATCAGAGGCCCTATCACGATTATGCGAAAACCTCCTTGGAAATTTTCTCTTCACCTTAATTCAAATGTCAGGGTTCTCATGCACCACTTATAAAAGTTGAAGGATAACCTGCATGTTTATTTTGAAGCTTAATAGTAAACAAGAAGAAATTCTTCTGACAGGACATTAGCTAAAAAAGTCATGTTCTTGACTGGTACTCTTCATTCACCATCATTTCTGTACTTGGGGCCCTCAAAATCGCAATTCATTTTTTGATGGTTTTGCCTGTGACGAGGATATGAATTAGTGGCATTAAATCTCATAAATAATGTCTTCAGCATGATTTTGTACTCGGGATCCTCTGAAACGGATGGTTTAAGGGGGTCTCACGTTTTTTATGTGCCTTGCACACTTTGCATCAACACTCATATTCCTGTAAAATGTGCACAAACGCCTAAGAGATAAAATTCATTAGATTCATTCTTAGACACTCTATCAGTCGTGTAGCATGGCATTTTCCATACTCTTTTCTGAGACTTGTCAATGTCATATAAATCTATGATTTTTTTTTTTTTTTTTTTACACGCTTTAAATTTGTAAAAACATTACATATTTGCTTACTGATCGGGACGTGCACGCTGCCCAGAATAGCACATTAACATTTTGAAGGAGAGTGTTTTTCCTTTTGACTTTTTTTTTTCTTTTATTCAAATAATTTTATGATACAGTGGGCCGCTGTGTTACGAACTTAATCCGTTCAGCGGCTACGCTCGTAACTCGAACTGCTCTTATGACGGGCAATCCAAACCTATGTTAATTAGTGAATGCGTGCAACGCGTGCAAAAACCTTAGGTAAAAACATCACGACTTTATACACATATTAAAAATTAGTAACATCATCTACTGTACAGTTAAATTAAATAACATAAATATACAAAGGAAAAATGACATTTACCTTTGGGGCGACTTGACTTGAGCTGGGTGGAGGCGGGAGGTAGCAGAGACCGACCCGCAGAATTTATTGATTTATTTTCTTAAACGGGAACTTTTCTCAAAACTAGAACATATCACCGGTGATTTCCTTCTCTTTAATGCATAATAGAAGAAGCCTCTCAATTTTGTTGTCGATCGAGGTCCGTCCCCCGGCAAGGAAAGTCTTGCCCTTAGAAGATTGCAGAGTTGTTCCGTCCATCCTCACGAGCAAGGTTAACCATGCGTGCGCCTCTTTCATATTTTTTTTTTTTTATTATCTCCTGCTTCGTTTCTATTGTCATCATCCTCTTACTTCTTCCTTTACCGCCACTAGCAATTTTAGAAGCCATGTCTAACAGATAAAGTTTGCAAAGTCTTAACAACATTCTTTCCTTCCGTTTTTGACTGATTTTCTCTCCTTCCTTCCGTCCCGACCAGCTGTGCCATCAAGCTAGATGAAGGCGTTCGACCAATAGCATATCGGCATCTCCATGACTGACACGTGACTGAAACAGTGACTGTGACATTGTAAGCGCAATAGCATATCATCCTTACCGTGACAAGCGTGAACATTTGATTTCGTTGATGCAGCAAAGCGAAAGTAATTGTATGAACACATTGACCGGCATGTCGGATTTTTCGTAAGACGAAAGGTTTGTGCGTAAGAGGGGGACAAAAAACGCCGCGGTCCACGCTCGTAAGTCGAAAAGTTCATAAAAGAGGGAGTTCGTAAACCGGGGGCCCACTGTATATCCATTATCTTGACAGCCTATCCTCACAGTCATACTGGAGGTTATCCTAGCTGCCTTTTGGTTGTTGGCAGGGAGACACCCTGAACTGGTCGCTAGTCAATCGCAGGGCATACAGAAACAAAGTACCATTCACATTCACAAAGACAAATTAGGAATGTTCAATATTCCCGACATGTTTTTGGAATGTGAAAGGAAACCGGAATATTTGGAGAAAACCCCACACAGGCAAAGCGGAGGACTGCAAATGCCACACAGGAAGGCGGAAGCCGTTTAAGAACCCATGACCTGTGCATTATGAGGCAGAAATACTCACAAGGCTCCCACCATGTCGCCTATAAATCACTTAATCAAAATACAATGAGCCCTCGTTTTTGGCGGTTAATGGGATCCGGAATCCCCCTATGAAAAGTGAAACCTGCGAGGTAGTGCCCCCACATTAAAAAAAAAAACATATATATATATATATATATATATATATATATATATATATGGTTTTTTTAATGTATATATATGGTTTTTTTAATGTATATATATGGTTTTTTTTAATGTATATATATATATATATATATATATATATATATATATTTTTTTTTTTTTTTGTGAAATCTTCATGCAATACATACTATTTAAGACAAATATAACTGCAGTACACATATTTACTTAAATCTTAAATGATCTCACGCAGCTGCGGTCATAGTAGCAGCGGATTAAAGTCAAATCTTTACATGATCAAACATGGTCACAATGGAGAGTTTACACTTGAAAAACCTTTTTATTTGAAAAGAAATCTAGGTAAGAGATTTCCAATGGTCCGGTGAATGTGTGCTCCATTGTGTGGCTGTCTCGACAGTGTGTGAGTGCACCTACTGCCTGACAATGTGGGTGCATTTGATGACTAAAATGACATGTCCCTGTGGGTGTAAAAGCGGGAGTAGATTGCAACTCCACAGGGACGTGCCGGTATCTCATTAAATGCACCCAAGCACACGTTGCTGTCAACAGGCAGGAGGGAGAAACAGAGGAGCAAAGACAATCTTCACACAGTGGTGGGCCATCGGGACCAGCAAGGACCAGCTGCCCTGGCATAATCTGACATCATTATCATAATAAACTGTAATAATTATAATAACAATCATTAAAGTCAATTTATTTTCAAATTCATTTTTACAAAATATATACATTGTATATATTTTTTCATTAATAAATTATTCTCCATAGTCTGTTCTTTTCATGTCATATCCATTTGGTTACGCTCCCTCTAGTGTTGTAGTTTTAAGTTGGAGTTTTTAGCCTATTAGAATTTAGCTAACTTGTGTTGCTATGCTGTGTGAAATCTGCCTTAGCCAGAAGCCAGGGCATTCACATCAACACAGCGCAGTCTTCTGCGCAAACAATGATGGATATGTGAGCGGCCTGTTTAATAGACAGCTGTAATAGCCAATCGAGTCAAAGATCGCCATCTAGAGGCCTGACGTGAGTGGATGCTCACTGCAGGAAGGCAGTGCAATGCTCAACAAGCAAGCTACGTGGTGTTGGCTTTGCCTGATTGCATTAAAGGTGTAGCGTGGATATTAGCTAACCTGCCTCAACTTGGCCATATTTCTGACTGGGCTATCGGGTGTGAGCTAACCCTGGCAAATTGTTCTGCTGGGAATGCCTTTTGTTTGCAAAAGATCAATTTGGTGTTTGGAGCTACACTGGATTTGCAAACTTCAATTGTTTAACCAAGGCAGCAACAAGACACCAAAGCATGGCTGGACACACACGCTCCAGTGCTTTTATAAACTTATGGTGACCCCCGAGTGGATATACAGTATTGTACATCTCAGTTCGAAGGTAAAGAGCGCTCCTCAATGTGCCACGGTGCTTTTAAAAGCTTTTCCGGTGCTTTTCGGAACACTCGAGTGGATACACTGTACATCTCAGTGCCACACTGTACATCTCAGTGCCAAGAGAAAGAGACCTCCATAATGAAAAGGTGAAGAAAAATCGGGAGATATTGAAAAGACTGATCGATTGTGACCGCCGTTTGTTTTGGTGAGTGCATGCCTTTTCTTTCTTTATTGTTTCATTTTGAATGTTTTGTGTTATTTTATTTCGTTCATATTCAATTAATAGTAAAGAAATAAAATCATGTTCTTCCTATATTAAACTGCGATTTGTAATTTGGACCATAAAATTTCGTGGATATTTATTTTAGATTTTTTTTTTAGGTTTTGACAGCATCACGCATCACAAGTTTTAATGGCTGACATGGGTTTATTGATGTTTGAAAAACTCCAGAAAATAGCCTGTGTAGCCTAGTAATGCGTACGTGTGCGCATGGGGGCTATTTATTCAAGAGTCTGAGATCACAGAAGGCGCATGTGAGAAAGTCACGGCCCGCCACTGCGTTCACCAGACCGTTGGAAATCGCTTCCCTAGATTTCTTTTACAGGTATAATAAAATGGTATTTCAAGTGTAAACTCTCCAGTGTTATCATGTTTGATCATGTACAGATCTGACTGTGCATGAGTCAATTTAGAGCATCAACATTATAAACAACTAACAAAAGAAAATATAAACAAAATGACAAAAGAACAGTCTTCTGTATAGTTGAAAAACTTACCAGACAGCTGATCGGGAGTGGGACATGCACACATTTGTTGAGTAAGCCACTGATGTTTGTTGGTGGCATATGCAGGTCAATCAGCCTTTAAAGGTAAGTATCTTAGTCGATTTTCTTTGATTTTGTCTCTGCAAGGTAGTGTACATGGTGACAAAAGCACTCAATATCAGTCTTTGTAATGTGATCAAAGCAGCAGCCTCCATCTTCGCCCAATGTGGGTTTGCCGAAGGTACACTTCCATCATGTACAGTATATGTCCACTAAAATTGTCATGCTGATCTAATGTGTAATTTTAGCTCAAAATCAATTTGGTGTTATTTCCTTGTCTTAAGTGAATATTTCATGACAGACTTAAGTTAAATAAACCAGAAAATATTTGTAACACTAGAAATATGAAGTCTTTGACCAGTATTAGTAGTGGTGGGTCCAGCAACGCCAATACATTGGTGCATGTGTCGATCTCATAGGGCCAAACCTGGCGTTGGTGTGAGGATGGCCTTTTTGTGTTAACAATTAGAAATGTACACAGTATTCAATGACCAATGAAATTTCCAGAATCTTAACATTGATTTCAGTGTTTACAGAGGCACTAGGTTGGTATTTTTATCGAATTTGGGTTCCCTATATCATAAATTAGTGTTAGCTTTCCACTAATGTTGCAGATCAGAGTTGTCTAGAAAACTAATGTATAGATAAATGTTGAATGAACAACTCTAATGCATGGATGATTCTTTAAACTTACTGTTAAGTAATATGGCTTTTTTGTGTTGATGCCTATTGTTTTCCTTCTGTATTTTGACTCTTAAGATGTCCATGAAATGAAGCCGTGGTTCCCTGTCAACAAATACTTTTATCATTACTGTTTACTTGGACCATGAGACGGTGGAGTTGAACCAGAGATATAAAACCTAAATACGGTACATTTTTATAAATTTAATTGCAAAATAAATAAATGAAAAAGCCGTAGGATGGATAAAGTCTTCATAATAAATCAATAGTCAAGTCTTTTTACAACTGAGTAGACTGCAAGCCTGTGTTTAGATATACAGAATATGGACAACAGGCGGTAGTTCAAGTAAAACAAGTCGCAAATAATCACTGTATCAAAGTAAGCAGCAAATGAACAATTATCTTTGGCATTATAAGGCCAAACAAAACCTTGAGTTTATAAAACTGGAAACCCAGTACTGAATTATGATCAGAAACCTGTAAAATATCACGTCACATCTTTTAAATTTGTCTGTTTGCTTGAAGTTGGCAAAAATGGCAGACCAATGATTCCAGAGGAGGGGTGCGTGGGACACTGACAACCGTCTGACCAGCAATAAAATGGAGGATGCCCACCTCTGCTGACATCACGCGCACAATTTTTGTTTGCGAATCGCCATGGATGTCCGTCCTCTCAAAACTGCGTTGGTTGCATTGCAAGCCCAACTAACTCTTTGAAGCACTAAAGCAAAGGATGACTAAGGTTGGCATATTTCCCGCCAAAAATGACTATGCAGGTGACGCTAATAGATAAAAGTTCTTTCTAATTGGACAGAATTTGGCGAAACTAATGCCGCCTTGCGGTTTGGCATGCTGGTTTGGATTGCAGCAGCATTTTTTTTTCTCGATAAACAATATGGACAGATTTTTTTTTACATACGAGGGCGTTGGTTTTGGTATGTAGAATGATGACACAAGTGAATATGGTGCTTTATTTGTACACGCCGGTTTCGACTGACTCCTGGGAAGCAATTTGTCAAGGTCACAATTCTTTAACAGCAGCAACAATGTTTGAAATGCATTGGATCTTTCACATTTAATTTTAGCTTTGTTTGCGTACCGAGTTGAATAATGCTGTTTACATACCTTGGTGAAAGAATCCTGCGTGTTTGTTATGATTTCAGGAATAATTACACACGTTTATCATGTTAGCAACACCAACAAGTATTTAATCCTTACAAAATAATCTAATCACAGTATTATAACAAGTCAATTTGTGAAGCTGGGCAAGTAGAATGACCCTCCTTTCTTCCGCTCGGACTCTTGCTTGAAATCCTGCGGGGGTGTGTCCAGTTGTTCCATGTCCTCTGCTGCCCCCTTTCAGATGGAGGTTCCACTTTTACTTCCACTTCATGTGCAAACACTGAATACACTCAAAACACATACATGGGAAACATTAATCTTCTATCAACCACAACTATGAACCTTCTGGTTACATTCTTGTTGACTAGCTCAGGGGTGTCAAACTCGTTTTTATCGTGGGCCACAAAGTTATAATTTCTGTCAGAGGGCCGGAATGACTGAAGTCAAATACATTTTCAAGTTCGTCACACACCAGGTCTCCTAAGCGGAAGTTGTTTGTGTAGTGGTGATTGATGCTTGCCACGGACCCAGTGGCTTGCCCTGCTCCTGCTGTCTTGGAATTTCTGCAGTCTCTCCTGGATAAGGTTCGCTCACCTTCCACGTTGAAGGTTTATGTGGCTGCCATTGCAGCCCGCCACGCGGCAGTTGATTGCAACTCGTTAGGGCGCTACCCACTTGTTCCTTTGTTCATGAAAGGGTCCCGGTGTCTCCGACCCTACAGTGCGCCACGCACCCCTGCCTGGGACCTGCACGTGGTGCTTGCCTCTTGTGCCGGCCTCCTTTTGAACCCCTGTGTGAGGTGCCTCTCAAGTGGGTTTCTCTGAAGACTGCATTTTTGCTCTCCATTGTTTCAGCCAAACGAGTTAGAGAATTGCATGCCCTGTCTGTCAGCCCGTCCTATATCAAGTGGCACCCTGATGGAGCCGCGCTTACTGTGGCCGAATGCCGCTTTCGTTCTGAAGGTGCGATCCTCTTCCTATGTCAACAAACCTTTGCGCAGCGCTCGTTTTGTGCCCCCCGCCTGGGGACGCTTGGACTTCTGCCGACTTCTTGTGCCCTGTGCAGGCACTGTTTTTATTTAGATGCTACGGCATCGTTTCGTAAGTTGTCTCTCCTTTTCGTTTCATACGGGGTACCTTCCAAGGGCTCCCCTTTTTCTAAACGACGTTTGTCTCACTGGATTGTTAATTTGATCACGCATGCTTGCATGTTGCTTCCCGGTCATCACCTGGCACTTTTGCCAGGTTTTACGGTGTGGATGTTGCTGCCCCTTATCCTCTGTGGTCCTGGGCTCCTTGGGGGCGTCTAAGTGAGGTTGAGGTGAGTGCCTGGGTCTCCTCGTGACCTCGCTGTTATTTGTCATTCCGTGCTTTTAGCACCACCTCCCAACAATCCTATGTGTATTACAGGTGTGTTGTGATGATTTGAAAGAAAATGCTCATCGTGTCATGGGTATTAAATTTGAAAAAGTACACTTTAAATACACAACTGTAAGCCTACTTTTAGCCTAATGAGTAAGGTAATGGGATTTTTTTTTTTTTAATCAATGGAAGACATCAACAACCGGGTCAGAATCAGCACTGTGAACCAGGAAATTACGTTCCATTGGCTGAAAGACAGTAAGGTTAGTCACACCAATCTGCTTAACACCAGAAGAAACGCGAGCTGTGAAAGAATGTACTACAAGTACAGAAGTGAACAGTTTAGGAAATGCTGTATCTTTTTTTTTTTTTAAACATTCACATCTACTTGTAATTTTCCAAAAATAAATGTTGAGTGTACAGAGTTCATTTTACCCCGAAAAAGTGGAATGGAAATTTCAGGTCCAGAAAGTAAAAACCCTGCTACAGTTTGGCTTTAGCCACAGGTGCTTCCACTTAACTGGTTAATGAGCTCATTGGTTAAATAGAAGTACCTGAGGCTAAAGCCAAAATGTGACAGGGTTTTTACTTTCTTGACCTGAAATTCCCATTTCTGGTCCCCAGGACTCGCAATACTAAAAAACTATGGGTCCCAACAGAAACTTTTGGAGTCCCAAGAATCGCACAGTAAAAAGGAGAACATTTAAGGTTCAAATTGTATTAAAAAGATGTGAGCAAAAACCAACAACAGATGTTAACAAATGGCACAGTAAAATGTATTAAATTAATAGAATGAACTTACATGTACGAGTAGCCACCGTCATTATCTTCTTCATAGATTTGGTATAATGGTCCATTTTGGTAGAAAAGTCTGTTTAGCTTCAACATGTAAACTTTTGTTCCTCTTCTCGATCACCAGAAGCATTTTGTTTTTGGTTTTTGTTTTCTGGCTCATTGTTACTTATTTGTGTAATACTTGACTTGTCAATGATACCAACAAAATTGCTGAGTTGATGTTGTACCGGGCCTAAAAATAGTATTTTCTACAAAGAGATTCTGCAGACGAAATCTCATACGACAAACGAGATGAAAATAAACATTTTTTTAAGTGTGCAGCTAAATTGTATGTGCAGAGCATTCAACGTGTGCCAGTTTGTTCACCTCTGAGCATATCATGAGAATTATCAGCCGCAATTGTAACATTACTGATTTATTTTGAATGTATGTGAGTAAGCATGGGACAATATCAGAATTTGACATTATGATAACCTTGAGCAAAAATATCACAGTATTTATATTACAACTCAAAAACATATTTTAAAATGTCTTTTGGTAAATAGCCATCTAGACGATATAATATTTTATTGTGTGAAGGCGAAGGCGTTTTTGCCATTCGAATACCCACACAATTTCCACTTTTTTCTGTTTTTACCCAGTATCTTCTATAATATAGAAGATTCAAACCGTTCAAACTTTATATGTTAACTATTGTTCTTTCCACTGCCATATACTTACTTTCACCTATTAATTCATGTGTTTTTGCAATTTGAATACCCACACAATTTCCACTTTTTTCTGTTTTTACCCAGTATCTTCTATAATATAGAAGATTCAAACCGTTCAAACTTTATATGTTAACTATTGTTCTTTCCACTGCCATATACTTACTTTCACCTATTGATTCATGTGTTTTTGCAATTTGAATACCCACACAATTTCCACTTTTTTGTTTTTCCCTTATATCATCTACATTATTTGGCCTATTCAGACTGTTCCAACTTTGTAATATTCACATTTCTTCACAAATTCAACCCATTCAAACATTCCACCATTCAACACCTGTCCCTTCAGTGCTTTCGCCTTCACACACGATTTCTTCAGGAATTGCACATTTTCTAGTTCATAGTATAAACGCACAACAATATATATCGAGTGATAGTAGTTTATTTTAAATCAATCGTTCTTCAACTACTATGTGTATTAATTAATAGTACAATTAGGATTCTGTCATTTCGTAGCCTTGTCCTGTCAGTCTCGTTTTCGAAAGCAGAAAACCTCCCAGACAGCCAACTTCTTTTGTTTGGACGGGGGGGGTTCTTTGGTTTGCCTTCTTGACCCACATGCTAGCGTGATAGAATGCTTACAACTTATTTCAATCGATATCTTCGTGAAAGTAGCACCAAAGTAGCAATTGGCTAAAGCAGCCAAAGAGTATGACTCACATTGAGAGAAAGCCCTCAGCCGCGAGCTGCAATTGTCTCATGTGGAACAATTGTTTAGCAACTCCCCTGCAAAAGAAACTTTGCATCCGGTGGACACACGTTGATTTGAAATTATGCGTCCCATGGCAAAATCATTCGTCAAGGGCACAGGGATGCAGGCTAATTAGAGCAATGAGTGTAATTGTATGGACTGCGTGTTACTATAATATGCTTGTTCATCAAAGGGGGCGCTGTCGCTGACATGTGTTGATAAAGGACAATAAAAGCAGTGTGATTGATGTTCGCGCCTTGTACTTATTCTCACTCCCTCTGCACTTGACTCTGATGGTGGGCAGTTGGTGTATGTGATGTAAAATAAATAAGATCAGTCGGCTAGAAGCATAGTTGTCTGTGGTATCAGGATTCATCGGCTGCAAGCAGGCAATAGGTATAAGCTTGGTTAGTGACATAACCTGGGATTTTAACAAGAAGCCTGCCATCTTTTAAAGTATTTCTGTGGCATCATTGTCCCAAGTCACTATGGTAGAGGTCATAAGGCAAGAAAAAATTCCTGTTACAAAAAATGCCATTCTTAACAAGGTTACCAATAAGGAGCCTACTTCATAATTCCCGCCCATCCATTAGGTTTGTGCCAAAAGTCAAAGCAAGTCAAGTTCTTTTTAACCTGAAAGTTTTTCGTTTGAAAACAAAAGTCTGAAACCAAATCTGATTCAATAGTAATTAGGCAATTGCACTACCCCACACGCATGCACACACACACACACACACACACACACACACACACACACACACACACACACACACACACACACACACGCACACACACAGTCACACGTTCTGTTCTAAAATGTCAAGTGGTCACATACTTTTTTGAGCATGCACTGTGCAAAGGTTTTATGTAGGGTGCTCAGTAAAAAACAAGAAAAAAATTCTGCGTGGAATTAGTTTAGGTACTTTAGTTGTGAATCATTGATCAGATCAACTGTACTGTAGTTACCATCTGGGCTAGGTATGCATGCATCAATTAGGCTTCTATACACATTTTGCTTCACAGGCAGGTGATGTCTTTGACCCTAGAAGATCTAGTATGTGTTACCCTTGGAAAGAGAAAAGTTCCCACTCAACAGACACATAGTGACACAAATGTTTTTGCCCACAAAAAACTGGCATTCATTTATTACATGTTACAATTTTACAATCCAGTAATCCACAAAACATGTACCCAAAACCCGAGCCAAGTTATTCTTAAGTATAGAAAGCTTTGGTATATAATTAGTCAGTTATGTGCACCGCATGGCCACTATGATATAATCCAGTAATCCAAAAAACATGTACCCAAAACCTGAGCCAAGCTATTCTTAAGTATAGAAAGGTTTGGTATATAATTAGTCAGTTATGTGCATCACTTGGGCACTATGACAAAATTTGCTGGTTCTGACACCTCAGCAAAGGCCAAAAGCAATAAGACTCTTTGGGTGTAGTAAATCGTGGATGGCCATGTGTGTTAACAAACATCTCTGCATGTACAGCTTTGCCAAGAGTGAAATCAAGTCTTATAAAACATGAACACATTATGTATTATTGTTATTATTATTAATAATAAAAAAAACAAGTAAAACAAGAGCTGTGCCACCCAATATCTGAGCATGTAATCTAACAACTTCACTTAAAACAGTTTCATTGAAGATGCTATGAGACCAAGTGTAATTTTAAACTAAGGCTGCACAATGTCTCTAAAAAATATCACAATGATAATAGAATATAAAATTTATATAACAAAGACATGCAATGAGTTTCGTGTGAAACTGTATGCTTTAATCTATAAGAGTTTATTCAACTGGACGCATTCTTAAATGTGCATCACCATCCAAAAATCTTCATCTGCGTTAAGAAAACATTGTTATTGTGTAGCGGGTAGCTCTCTGTTTTTGGAGCAAATGATGTAATGTGGTTCCCAAGTAGTGGGATCGAAGTAACATGAAGGGTTGTCCTGCCAGACGCAGGACTTTGCCAACCCTTCATGTCATCTTTGAGGTAAATGAGACTGTGTCCAACCTCTTAACAAAACATGACCAACTTTATTAACAGCTTCTGATAGCCATCAGAATGTTTGAGATTGTTATCGCCTCCAATTTAAAGTGACAAGAGCTCAGAAAGAAGCAGGACGTGACTACACTTTGTAGCTGGATACTTTTGTCATCCTCCCACCACCTCTACATTACTAGGAAGTGGGATTGAAAAATGTTTTTCTTTTAAGAGGCAACAACATAGTGTTATTGTTTTATTTATCAATATGAAATTTAGCACACACAAAAAGTAGGGTTGGAGAAGTAAGGCATTACTGGTTATGGTGCATCCCTAATAATAATCATGATCAGTCTGATCAGTAAGCACAATTAAAAGAAGTATCAAGCATCGCCAATGTCTCCATCCTTCATTTTGCAAATCAAATGAAATTCTAACAGCCCGGCAATTACCATTGAGTCAGCATGGTGACAGATGTGGCTCATTTCAAATGTGATGAGGCCATTAGTTAAGATGGAGAGTTATTCATACAATACAAACGATAAAGCCATGTGTGCGGTGTCCCGACTTGCAACTACACTTCTTAAAAAAATGAGATGACAAGCAACAAAACAGCAGTTAAAAAAAGCTTTGGTTGAGATTCACTGACAATAACAGCTATGAATAATATAAAAGCCCTTCTAATCCATAAATTATGAAGAAACATAAAATGAAAACAGCATAATGCATGTTTCGGATTTACTAAAAGTATTTAAAATATGACTTTTTGCTCCCACTTTTCATGATCTATAAAGATTAAGACTGCTTCTCATGTACACATAGGCCAAGTTCTCAACTATTCTACCCAAATCTGTCGAAATTTGTGTCAGTGAGCCTTCCTCTTCGACACCTGACAGGTGTAGCGTGACAAGATGCCCATTAGACAGCATGGTTATTGCACAGGTGCATCACAGCTTCTCCTCAGAAGGCCGCTTTAAAGTGTGCAGTTAGATTTCGCACTGCGAACACATTTTTCTTCACTATAGTTTGAACAATGAATTATTGTCAACTATGACAAATTATTTCAAACGTGTCCCTGGTGAATTTAGGACGTGATGAGGCATTTTTCAAACTTAAGCAGGAATTAAAATTTAGTGATTTGCCCATAAGCATTGAAAGTCTTCCTACCCACATTATTGAAAGACAGTGAAAATTCACTTATGAAGAAATAATCTCAAATCAGTCCGATGGACCTAAAATACACACAGGTATGCAGTGGATATAAAAAGTCTACACACCAGCGTTCAAATGCCAGGTTTTTGTGATATAAACAAAAAGGACACCAAGATAAACCATTGCAAGTTTCCTACAGATAATGTGGACCTAGAAACTGTACAACAAATGGAAGATGGTAGAAGGTGTATGCTGACTGCGAATTAACATGAGGTTTAATGTGACTCGTTCATTTTGAACACAGCCACATCTCCAATTATGTGGGTGGGTGTGCACACACACACTTGTGCTAACGCATTATTTCAGTTTTATCTTTACTCCCCTTCTCTAAAATTCATTTATAATTGAGTTGCAGAGGTAACATGTCTGTCATGATATAAAAAGTTTTGATATTATTTACCTTGGTCTCATTTGTTTATTTTCAAATCCTATCTTTTAAAACAAGGCTGTGACGGCTTTACATTCACTTTGTGTGCGCGCGTGTCTATAAAAATATGCTGGTCAAATTTCAAACATATTATCTTGGAACTACTCAGCAATGTATCTGTGAGTGTGAGTGCATGTCTGGATGTGTGTGTATGTCAGAAGAAGTCTCTTCACACTCCATAGTTAATGGAGCTCAACCCTGGTCTCTTCTTCCCTTTAACCTTCAGCGATCCATACCGAGCCTAATGAATCAAGAAAACACAAATAATAGACAATTGGACACCTTAGGATCTTACAGTGATCAATTTCCTTTGTTTGTTCCAAAAGGCGTCACGTACATCTTTACGGATTTTGGACCGTGACAGCTTGACACTCTGAGATCGCCTTAGTCCTTTCTGGGAAACAGCTTCGTCTTCAGAGAAAGTTGGTTCAGTATCATCATCGCTCCTGTCACCTTGGTCGTAAAAGTATTCTGAAAACGCACATAGGATCTTAATTGAGGGACTTTTAAAGCATTAGGCGGTGATCCTTTTTTTATGAGCATGCCAGAGCATAAACCAAGCATGATATCTTTGAACTTGTCTATGACAGAATAGTCTCAAGTCACATACTGTATTATAGAGGGGTACAGAATATGTATTGTCGGATGCTGTGACGGTCCCATTGAGGACAGTGCATCCAAAACAGAAGAAACTCTGAAGTACCACGACTTATCCTAGAGTGGCGGATAACATCATTAATTTCAACGTATTGTTACTTCATAAAAACACTTGAGACCACTGTTGTGCATCTATGTTCAACTGGCACAATTGATAAAGCATTGCTTTCTTTCTTACTAAAACTTTACTCCTCTAAGACAAATGGCATTTTTAAACTCATGCGTATGTATACTCATAAATATTTTACATTTTTACTTATACAGTATTTGCACAAAACAGATACTGGTAAAGGTGTGACATTTCTACCTATGGTCATCTTGTCTGTGAAACTCACAATTTCATTTCATTTCATTCTACACATTTAAATTCTTGATCTTCTTGACCACTTTATGGCGGCTTATAGGAAATTGAGCAAGAGGAAGCGCTGAACAATGTGCAAACCAATTGGCTAGAAATATTCAGTGCATCAAAAGGAGCATCATCTCATAATCATTACTATAAAGAAACCCCTTGTTTTTCATTAATGGGGAACGGACCCCACCCAGTATAAGTAAAAAAAAACGCGAAGTAGAGTTAGCAAATACAACAATTGGGTGGGAGTAGATTACAACTCCAGCCCACATTGGTCAAAGGTTGAGCTGGGAGCAGTCTTGCAAGAATGGCCGTCTCCCTCATGAAACTCAGGCAGTTAGGGGGACACCAAGTAATACAAATATAATGAATACACACACACACACACACACACACAGTGGGCCGCCGTATTACAAGATTAATCCGTTGCCTGGTTGGGCTCGAAAGGCGAATTCACCTTTGTTCACCAAATGTTAAGTAGCTAATGCGTTTAGAACCCCAGGTAAAAACATCAAAATTGGTCTTACATATTAAAATTGGTACCAAATTAGTAGAGTAAGTGCTACATATATATTATATACATGTATACAATCATAAAACATCATAAATAAAAAATATAGAAAGGATTTATTTACCTTTGAGTGGCGCTTGTTATGCCCATATTCCCTTGTAAAGGTAGCCTAGGTTAGGCTAGCTTTTTATTTCTTGATTATCTCCAGCTTCATTTCCATATAAATCATCATCTTAATTCTCTCCCTAACAGCACTAGCAATCTTGGGACCCATGGCTAAACCTTCCAAGTTTGAATTAAGCAGTAAAATGCACTATAAATACAGTTTTGTAACCATAGAACAAAGCTTTACCATTCTGCCATTTTGAAACGAGTGAGGCCGATCAATAGCAGACTAGCATCTCTGTCATATTACGGTAACAGAAAATAAGGGCAATAACCTAAAAACGCCTGCAGATCGAGACAAAACAACACAAAGACAGCCAACCTCCTAGGGTCATGACAGTTGTTTTTGTCGCAAAGCTGGGAGAATACCATCAAGGGGGACGAAAAAACTCCACATCGCAACATGAAAATAATGTAAGCCAGGTACGCTGTAACACAGGGGTCCACTCTCTCTCTCTCTCTCTCTCTCTCTCTCTCTCTCTCTCTCTCTATATATATATATATATATATATATATATATATATATATATATATATATATATATATATATATATGTGTGTGTGTGTGTGTGTGTGTGTGTGTGTGTGTGTGTGTGTGTCTTTTAAACACAAAAACAAAACCAAGTAAAAAAAAAAAAAAACGTGTGTAATTGGTATGTCTGTTTGTATACCTGCTTCATCTGGAACATCAGCACTTTGAGATCGCCTGACGGAGGGATTGGCAGCATGGGAGCTGTACCGATATAGCTGTTTTTCTCCTTGGGCGTCTTGCTGACTGATCTCTGTGAGATCATGCATGCTCAAGCTCCGAAGCTTTTCTGTGATGGCACCCTGACCCTGTAACAGAAAAACCCACAGACCAATACCATTTAATAGTGTGTCAAGCTCTCAGCATTCAACAGACAAATGCTACAAAAATTAAGTTATTGCGTGTCAGCTGCCTTTCCACAACTGAAACCATGGTTCCTCACCATGTGGGAACTGATTTGGTTTATGATGTTTTCAGTACCATCTACATATTTACACAAAACAAAACTTTAGCAGATATTGCTTGACTGTTGCACCCATGATTTGAACTTTGACAATACAACTACATGATAAGTTTCATAATCAAACCTCACTTAACATTGGAGATTAGAATTTTTGGGAGAAAATTTGGCAAATGGCAGTTGAAAGCATTAATATAGCAGATGCATGCTCAAAAATCTGCATGGTGTATACAGTGGAATCTCTTAAGTCAAACTGTTGGTGAAGTTCTACTTGAATTTTACTTTGTAGGGATGGGACAAGATCTCGCGAGCTTGAACGCCACAAGATTTTTCGCGGATTTCTCGCTCTCGCAAGCCACAAGATTCATTTTTTTCTCTATTTTTGGAGGGGCCAACTTATTGAGCCAGAAGTGCAACGGAGGGACACGAGGCTGATGTATAGGCTTGATTGCTACACTCTCATAAAGTAGGTGGCGGTATGCACCTAACCGTTGTTTACAATCCTTGAAAAAAGAAAGCACTCAATGGAGTACAGCACACAGGCGAAATACACGGTCTGATTGCTTTTGGTAATTACTTTTGGTTTTAGAATTGGGGAAAAGGATGGTAACACATTGATAAGACAGACAGTTTGTAAACTCGAAAAAAAAAAAAAAAAACATACACCGCAGCTAACACAAACTTTATGCAAAGTTATTTGGAGAGCTACTACCAAAACCTGAAGCTAGCCACTCTTTAAAAACGCCTTCTAACAAGCAAGCAACAGTAAGAACCGCTTTTGCATCGCCACTGGACTGATCAAGTACAAGATCTAGCAAGACAATGCGGGATAATGGTATGTACATTGTGCTTGATATGAAGCCATTTTTGACAGTGGAAGAGAGTGGATTTCTCCCACGAATTGACACCCTTGACCGTGACATCCTGTCACGACATTACTAAGTCGCACAGTAGTTCCAACACTTTACAAGAAAACCAAAGCGGAGGTAATTGATGCATGAAAGATGCAAGTAGCTTTGCCATCACAACTGATTCCTTTGCTTGCTGCTATTTCAAATGTGCACCTTTCCATCCCTGCGACATCAGTGTGCATGCGACCATGTCACTATTTGCATTAATGTTTTATTTTATTTTTTTATTTAATATTTGGCACTTTCCCAACTGGTGGAATAATTGAAAGATTTGCCTGCATGATTGCAAACCAATCGTCTGCTTTGATTTGCCTTAATCACTGGACAGCAATCGGCATACAACAGCAAACAAGTCTCACAAATTGATTTATCAGGATTAACAGACAAGAGTAGAGGAGTAAATAAGTTTAGAGGTGTAATAATGATCAACAATCAGTATTATTGGTGGTGATAGGTGGCTGTAAAAATCATTTTTTTTAAATTTTTTCTAAGGGCCCCATGATAGCTTGAATGTGCAAGAAATTGTAGTGTTGAGAATGTGAATGCCATTTAAAAATAACAAAATATGAGCCAGAAAGCAAATTGTAACTTGCGTCAAGTCTTTGTACAAGATGAACTAGCAGTATTTTTTTGCAGTTGTAAACTGCATGAACTTTAAATTGTATGTGTGGTCTTGATGTTTAATGGTGACTACACAATGTTCATCCATTTTCCAAAATCTGAGCACTTGACTGAAAGGTTCCACTGTACATCCAAAATACCTTCAAACACCATTGCTAAAAGTACATTTGCTTATGGATGAGTATTCGTGAAAAACAATGATTCAATGTACTTGAAAGATGTATACTTGTGAGCACTTTAAGAATGTTGACATGGAGTCAGAAGAACAATGTTGTTGTGAAATGGTAGAAAAGTTTGTTCCAAGCAACATTTGTTTTACCTCCTATAAGCTGGTGAATCACAAAAGCCCAAGAGAAAGGAGGAGGTCAGAAAAGAGAGGCAGGGAACTGTCACAAGAGGGTTAGTTATAGTAGCTCCTGAAACTGAGAAAAACCCTCAAATCATTGAAAATAATTATTTTTTTACGTATGGAACATCCCTGAAATACATAACACTTCGTAGTAATATAAACTAGGCACTATAAATATAATATGATAGTGTAAATTTACTGTCCCCTGAAAATAATTCAGCACACAGCAATTAATATTGAAACAGATGTCCACAAAAATATTCAAGCAATCCTTTTTTGAAAAAAGTCCTAATTGGGGCCAGAAATTACTGAATTTTGAGTAGTTATAATTATAATTGGTTATAACGTTTTTGCCTTTTGCCTCATGAGCTACTTGTGTGTGTGTGTGTGTGTGTGTGGGGGGGGGGGGGGGGGGGTCCTATAACTGGCATGCCGTCTAGAGCAATCAGGGGAGAAGGTTACCAACAACCCAATAGTGCTTCCTCATTTTTCAATTATTGGGGACCGAAAAACCTCCCTCGAAAAGTGGAATCCACGAAGTAGGATCCACACCCGCCCCAGGAATTTTCATGCACATGTACGAGGGTACCATAATTTTTTAAATGTGAAAAGTATTATTAATAATTTACATATTTGAGACAAATATTACTTCAGATACATATTTACTTGAATCTTTACTCATTAAACCTTATACAGTATATACTGTTATCCCTTCGCCATAGTCTGGGATCACAGAGGGCTTGAGTTGTCCTCTGAGTAACGGCCCTCGAACGTCAACCTAGAGTGGAACCCATAGCTGACCAAACATAATAGGAAATCAAAGTTTACATATGAAATTCCTATTCATTACAAAAGGACACTAGATAACATCTTCCCAATGCTTTCTTTTGTCCTCAGCACTCTGCTTCGGGTCTCAATCGCGTGTGCTTCATTCGGAGAATGCACCAAGTACTGTCCTCAAGTACGGTCTAAAGCATGAACACAACTAACCAGGCATTTAGTCAATCAGCTCACGAGTATTCCTCTAAGACACATAAGTGGCTCCCGGTGCAAAAATAAATGAATAAATAAATAAAAATGAAGGCAGGAGTGGACAGGAGTGGTCGTGAGCAAACTCCTGATTGACAGATTGCCTGGCCAGTGTTGTCAAAGTTTACTGTCCTTCCAGCAGGCGAGTCAAAACTCTGTTTTTTTGTTATCATGCTAGTCAGCTACAGGCTCCAGTTTAGGCCTGTATGTAGAGTGGCCAGACAAAAGCCACTCTTCAGTAAAAAAAAAAAAAACATGGTAGCCCAATAGGAATTTGAAAAAAGGAGACTATAAGGAGTGACTCTCACAACATGAGAAACAACATTCTCTATTCTTTGGTGTGAATGACAGGCACCATATTTGGAGGAAACCAGACACCACCAGACCAATACCATCCCTACAATGAAGCATGGTGGTGCCAGCATCATGCTATGGGGGTTTTTCAGGAGCAAGAATTGGAAGACTAGTCTGGTTAGGAGGGAAATTTAATGCAGTAATGGACAGATATATCCTGGATGAAAACCTGCTCCAGAATGCTCTTGCCCCCAGACTGAGGCGAAGATCATTTTTTTCAGCAGGACAATGACCCAAAGCACACAAAGGCTTTGAAACCTATCCGTGAATATCCGGAGGTGCCCAAGCAGATCCCGGATTTCAGTTTGAATGAACATCTCTGGAGAGACATGAAAATGGCTGTGCACAGACATCTCCCATCCTCTGATCAGATCTTGAGGATTACGACCAAGAAGAATGGGCAGCACTGTCTAATGATAGGTGCGCTAAGCTTGTGGCATTTTCAAAAAGACTTGACGTTGTAATTGGTGCCAAAGGTCCATCAATCCATCCATTTTTTCTACCGCTGTATTCCGGAATGGGTCGCGGGGCTTCCCTCTCCCCAGCCACTTCCTCTAGCTCCTCTGGGATGATCCACAGGCGTTGCTAGGCCAGCTGAGAGGCATAGTCCCTCCAGCGTGTCCTGGGTCGTCCCCGGGGCCTCCTGCCTGTGGGACATACCAAGGGGTGTCTGGGAGGCATTCTAACCAGATGCTTGAGCCACCTCAAATGGCCCCTCTCAACACGGAGGAGCAGCGGCTTGATACTGAGTCCCTCCCGGATGACGGAGGTTCTCACCCTATCTCTAAGGCAGAGCCCGGACACCCTGTGGAGGAAACTCATTTTGGCCGCTTGTATTTGGGATCTCGTTCTTTCGGTCACGACCCACAGCTCGCGAACATAGGTCAGGGCAGGAACATCTACCGGTAAATCGAAAGCTTCGCCTTTTGGCTCAGCTCTTTTTTCAATACAACAGACCAGTACAGCATCCACAACACAGCAGATGCTGCATCGATCCGTCTGTCAATCTCCCATTCCATCCTACCCTCATTCGCGAACAAGATCTCAAGATACTTAAACTCCTCCACTTGGGGTAGGACCTCATCCCCGACCTGAAGAGGGCACTCCACCCTTTTCCGACTGAGGACCATGGTCTTGGATTTGGAGGTGCTGATCTTCATCCCAGCCGCTTCACACTCGGCTGTGAACCGCTCCACTGAGTGTTGGAGGTCAGGGCGTGAGGAGGCTAACAGCACCACATTATCTGCAAATAGCAGAGATGAAATGCTGAGACCCCGAAACTGGGCCCCCTCAACGCTTTGGCTGCACCTAGAAATTCTGACTGCCAAAGGTGAATCAACTAAATCTTAATCAAGGATGGAAATGCTTATGTAAATGTGATTATCTAGTTTTTTTATCTTCTATCTTCTTTTATCTTCTATAAATTCAAAAAATGCCCCAAAAAACATTTTTCACTGTCAAAATTGCCATTTGAGCATTGTAAAGCCTACCAGAGGGCAATGTGAGGGTTCAAATTCCAGGTTTTATTCCATTGCATTTACATCTAGATGTGGTAAACAATTAGATGTACTGTATTTATTTTTCACATGTGGGGGCAGGGCGGGGGGGGGGCATTATTTTGTGCAAAATGTTAATGGAATTGAGTGTTTTTTACGACTGAGCAAAAAACCTAAATCAGGGATTTGCACGAACCTTCGCATTGGTAGCAAAAGCGATACCAACGACCAAATTTATTTTAATTAAAATAAATACTTGAATGGTGAACGAAGAACAGAAACAGGAAGTGGAAATACAGTGCAACCTTCCAGATAAAAAGCACAAATTTCAAAATACAATATACTGGTAAGTAATCAGTACAGACTGCAGTGTTTGAAGAATTCTTAACACATTATAAATCTCACTTTAATGTCCCTGTGTGAACAAGGATGGACTCACAACATTGTTCAGTCTGCTTGATTCTTTTATTGAAAATAATGCGGTAATAACCCTGTTTTTGTTTTGTTTTTAAACGATAAAAAGCTTTGAAAAGAATGCAATAACTGTAATAGTAGCAAGTGTCAAATGAAGGGAGAACTCAAACAACAACAGGAGTAGGATTTGGTTCCGGTCATCTGAAAGGAGCTTAGCAACAGTGTTGCAAAGTTGCAATTTTTCAGTGCTGCCGCATGAATACAAAGAATAAAATATTTATAACCTGTGAGGGCTGTGCAAGATTTTGTGAGCTACTGTATGGAGCTGTTTTGCGTAGATCCATGCAGTATACCTCATCATTAGAAAATCAAGTGTCCACTGCCATTAAGCAAGCAGAATAAGTCGAGACAGCAGAGATGCAGAGGTAGGTTGTTGAGTCGGGGCTGCAAAAATTAGATATCAGATAGAAGTTCAAATAGAGAAATTTTCTAGCGAAAAATATTTTAAAATTATATATTTTAGAGCTGTAATTTCAACACCAGGGAACTGATATTTTGCCCAAGGTTATCATATCATCAGAATCTGATATTGTCCCATGACTATGATAAATTAAGAATTCAATTTCAAAAGAATATGAAGTATCATGCTTCATATGTTTCACCTGGTGCCAAGCTCAAAACGAAAATTGCAGACCTGGAAAGGGAATGCCAGCGCAAAAATATTTGATTACGTAAGTTTCTCATAGTCAGTAGAAGGCTCATGATCACAACTTTTAGGGTAATCAATGATCAACTGTATGTATTGTGTAAATGATGCAATAATCAAAAGGATAATCATTTCTAAAAAAAAATGTTTGTGACAGCCCAACAAATCACATTTCAATACTTGCCTTGACAGCTGCAGTGACAGCAGCAGTGGCTGCAATGCTGAGGCCCTGCTTACCGAAGTTAACCATGGTCTCATAACTTCTTTCCTTGGCCTGCACAATATACTCATCTATTTCCTAGAGGAAGGGAAATCCAATCACGTAAAAGGCATTGCGACTTTTCAAAATGCCTTTCACATTGGTTCTCACCCTCTCTCTGGAAGACAGTAGAGGGTGCAGACATTTTCTGTAAATGAGACTTGCTCCTCGGGTGTAAGGGGATAGGAGCCAGATCACAAATGCTATCTTCAGTTCATAGTACAAAGGAAACCTGGAAATGGGCAAAACACATATCAATACACAAGTCATTCCTCAAAAAAATACTCAACCCAAACTTGTATGCAAGGTTACCAAATTCGATTCTGCCAATAAGAGCTGGTTAACGGGTGTAAGGCCATATTTACTGTTTCTTTCTTTTTTGGTGTGGTTTTTGTCTTGCTTGAAATTGAAAGCTTCTTATTAGTGGAGGTTGATCACATGGTATGTAAACATCAAGTGTTAACCAAAAGGCAGAATCAATCTCTAGGTGAAAACATTATTCTTAACTGTTCTCGTAGCAATGTGGCAAGGGGACACCATTTTTTAATTTTCTTTTGAAAAAAAAAAAAAAATTCTTCAAAAGTTCTTCAAATGACTATAAAAGGCTCCTAAGCATAAACATCCAAAATTAAACATTTTTTAACTTAAGTACACAGTGTATTCTGCTGCCTACACAGCTCTTCTTATGAGTAATATTTAGTTTACGCTATTTATAAGGGAAGGCGAGTAAAAAATTAAAATACAATCTCTTCATATTATGTTCTATCTGGCCCCAAAAGTCTGAAGATGATATTGAGATTATGGTAATACTGTACTGACTTTGTGGAATATTAATTGAACAAGAAAGTACACCAATATTTATCCGTCTCAGGGGGGAGGTCACTTAGCCATTTGCTGTGAAAGACACATGACCAAACTCAGAAAAACGTGTTTTGTACATATCTGATTTATGGATATTTTTACCTTAAATTCATCAGCTAATAAAGTAATACCAGCAGCACACACAAGTAAAAAGATCAATTGTGGCTATGGGCATACTTATACCAATAACACGGTTGACAAAAAATACTGTCTTTCCTTTTGAGTCCAGTTCAGGTTTTATTTATTTATTATTTATTTATTTGTTTGTTTAACTTTATTTAACCAGGAAAATCCCACTAAGATTAAAACCCTATTTTTCAAGGCAGCAAAAAAGACAATTACAACATAATTAAAATTACGTATAAATGTGTTAAAAAAAAATATATATATACACATATATATATACACATATATATATATATACATATATATACATATATATATATATACATATATATATATATATAT
>NC_142385.1:3000000-3017500 GCF_059441005.1 Hippichthys cyanospilos
CTGCATCAGTGATGTGGACAGATGCTTGCAGGCTGACATACAAGCTGTCTGGGCCACTTTACCCTACAGAGAAAAGAAGGAAGAGAGAAGATGAGGCTATGACAAAGAAGAGGATGATTGTGTATGCAAGGAAAAGAGAAGGGTTAGTGGTACGGTAAATGAGGAAAACTGCTGAATGAGGGAAGGTATGAAGTCATTGGAAGAACTAGAAATACAGTGATCCCGGTAACGGAGACGGGAATCCCGTCGCAAAAAGTAAAACCCGAGAAGTAGCGCCTCCACTTATCACATTTTCACATTTTTTTAAATGTCAAAAGTCTTGATTCTATACATATTATTTAAGACAAATATGACTGCAGTACACATATTTACTTCGATCCTAAATGATTAAACCTTATACACTGTACAGTAAGTGAGCAGTTAGCCCTTTCCTTTGAAGTCTTATGCAGCTGTGGTCAGCAGCAGCCCGGACGTTGAATGTTGAAAGTCAAATCTGTACATGACCAAACATGATAACAATGGAGAGTTCACATTTGAAATACCATTTTATTTTAAAAGAAATCTAGGTAGATTTCCAATGGTCTGTTTTTTTTTCCCGTCTAAAAAAAATCCGCGAAAGACCCGGGACATGAAAATCGAGCGCGAAGTAGCAAGGGATCACTGTAAAGCGAGGTACGGAAAAAGAAATTGTCATGAAAGGTGGGTGTTAGAAGAATGCAAATGTACTAAATGGACATCAGTTACAAGACACAAGACCAAACATCGATAAGTGAGACAAATATGCCGAAAGATAATACAGGATTTGTTTCCAATCATATGCCAACGGTGTTTGTTTATACAAAAAAGCAAAATTTGAATGAAAAGACATATAGAACGAATATATATATATATATATATATATATATATATATATATATATATATTTTTTTTTTTTTTTTTTTTTCTTTAGGTGTTTTTCCTTGGGTTCAAATCCCTACTGTCAAGAAAACTGAATGACTCTAACGCATGATATTGCGCATAAGGCCATGCCCTCAACGACAAAAACCCAATACACCAATACTATAGGATGTACAATAATTACACTTTATAAAAACCAATTTATTAATTTATACATCCTTCATCTCAACCACTCATCCACGAGGGTTGCAGTTGTGCTGAAGCCTTTCGGTTTATTCATTTGCAATCTATTTTGTTATGCTTGATGCCATACAATGCTATTTTTCCTTCATTAAAAACTCCTTCTTTGCATGAGTTACTTGTGTAAGAAGCTTAGTCATGGAACAATTCAGAAATCACTGTAATTGCATTCCGGTAATTAAAATATATTCATGTAAATAATTATAGGTGGTAAGACATTGATATTAAAAGAACCTATTGCAATATGTTGGAACTACGTATTCAGTCTTAGGGTAGGTTAATCCTTTCCCATCTCACGTTCCTACTCCAGACAATATCAATACTGACTATATGCAAATCCCGATGTAGTGAAGTAAAGATCGGACAGGTCACACTGACAATATTAATGTATTAGGGCCATAAAAAGGAGCAAATTCCTTTTGCTGTCATTAGGATAAACTTGACAATGTTTCCCCAATTCATGCAACAAAAGAAAAATCAATAATTCTACATAATCCTAAATGAGTAAAGCATGCAACAGTCAGAATGCAGTCTAACAGTGAGTGGGATGTAATGAAAAAAGAGTTTGGTAAGAATACTAACACAATTATTCTGGGTTGTTGGTAAATTGGGATTGTATTGCTAAAAGTATTTGCTCACCAGTCTTGACGTGCATATGAACTTGGGTGGCATACTATTTGTGATACACAGAGTCCATTATGACGCAGGACCCCCCTTTGCAGATATAATGGCTACAGCTCTTCTGGGAAGGTTGTGCACAAAGTTAAGGAGTGCATTTCTGAACATGTGTGAATATTTAACCATTCCTCCAGAAGTGTGTTAGAAAGGCACAATGATGATTTTAGACAAGAAGGCTTGGTTTTCAGTCTCCCCTTCACATTCATCCCAAAGTTGTTCCATCACATTGAGATCAGTACTCTGTGCAGGTCAGTCAAGTTCATCCATGTCAGACTCCCTCATTAATGCTTTAATGCAGTGGTCCCCAACCCCTGGTCTGTGGATCAACTGGTACCGGGCCACGTGGGCTGCACAAGAAATAATGTTTTGAAGATGATTTAGTTTAATGGTACGTGCACACCGAACGCGAACGAGGCGAAAAAGCGGAGCGTTTTGTATTGTAGTAAATGGAGTTCACGTGACTGGGCGCGAATGCGCGTCGGGTGACGCGATGGACGCGAATGGAGCGATGCGAATGGCCGCGCGCAGTCACGAGAAGCGAAATTTTGCCTTTCCTATGGTTACATTTTTTTGTTTTTACTTTTTCCGCGTTTCGCGTCGCGACAGCCAATCAACTTCGGGAACGTTCAATGGCTCACGCAGGGGGCAGGAGTGAATAATGGCGGCCGCTTTGCGGTTACCGGGAGCGATCCAACACGGCCAGCAGAGCTTTCAATACAAAACGGAGCCAAGCAAGAGCACTCCCCTGGCTTGTAGAAAGCCGGAAGCGAGAACCTGGGACAACTGGTATGTACAGCGTTTGCTTCACTCAACAGCTGTTGAACCATAGATACTGTGCTAAGCTAATGATAGCGCAGCATTGCCAGCACAATATTTAGCAGCCAGATTGTTCTTTTATTGTACTTTGTGCACATTTGTAAGTGACCATTGTAGTGGTATTAATACAAAGTGTCAAAAAACAACAATGTAAGGCGTTGAACGGTCCGTGGTGATGAAAAGGTTGGGTACCACTGCCTTAATGGACCTTGCTGGACCACTGATGCACAGTCATGTAGGAGGAGGGAGGGGACAACTTGCCACAATGTTGGGAGCATAGATTTGTCCAAAATCTCTTGCTATGCTGAAGCATTTGGTTCCTTTTACTGCAACTCAGGGGTCAAGATCAGCTCCTGAAAACAACTCCACACCATAATTGTCCCTCCATAAAACTTGGCACAATGCAGCCAGACAAGTACCGCTCCCTTGGCACTCGGCAAATGTCGACTCATTCGTCAGATTGGAAGATGGTGAAGTGTGATTCGCCAATCACTGCTCTGGAGTCCAGTGGCAGCATTCGCTATACCACTGCATCTGACACTGCACTGATTGCACTTGGGGATGTGTGGTTTTCATGCAGCTGTATAGCCACAGAAACTCTCTCCACTTTGTTCTTAATCGGAAGATCACATGAAGTTTGGAGGTTTGTCACAATTGACTTTAAAATTGACCACATTTTCACAATATGTGTCTTCCCATGTGCTAACTCCATTCAATTAGTTTACGTGACCTTCCACTCTGTCGCCGAGTTGCTGTCCACATTCTTATAAAACAGCAAAGAGTCAAGTGGAATATTTAGAAGCAAAGGAATTTCCTGACTTGTTGCCCCAGCATCATCCCATCAACAGTCCCACGCTTTTTATTCAGTGAGCTCCAGAGAATGGCTTTCTTTCACATGTTTGTAAAAACAGTATGGATGCCTTAGATGATTGATATTATACACCTTTAACTATCAATGTGTGAGTAAATACTTTCAGCAATGTAATTTAGCTTGGGCACAATATGTATGACAACATCCAAGCCCAAATTAAAATCGCCAGCTCAGTAAAAACAAACATTGGAAGATTACAAATAAAGCAGTGCTTGGCATATGAGTAAATATTCAAGTAGACAAAGAACAGCAGCTTTTATCATTTGATGCCACAGTGTTTTGACATTTAACGCTCTATATCGGAACCATAATCTTTCAGGGAAAGACACCAGAGTATATCTTGAGACAATTTGGAAAAAGTATAAGCTGAAAGAAAACAGATTTGGAGCAATGGCTCAGCCACTGCAAAATACAAGCATGCTTTCATCACCCCCTGCAAGTGAAACTACAGTATTAAGTACAACATTCAGGTAGAAATACTCACCGACATTGATGCATGGTCATTGTTGTTATTCTGAGCAGACCCCAAACCAACCCAAAATGGACAAAGGGTGGGGAAAACAGGAAAGGACAGGACAAGAAATGCGGCAAGAATAAATGGACAGGAGGAGGAAAATTTTAAATAAGGCAATATTGCGTGCTTAACACAAGTCAAACTGTTCAAGGAATAAAACAGGTAGGAAATATTAGAAAAAATACAAGTTATTCAGGAGGGTGTGGACACTGAGGTAGTCAAAAAACAAGTGGAACTAGAGCTGCAAGCAGCTATAAAGGGCCCTCGCAGACCTGTGCACGTTGGGGTATGAACAGGTCGGGGTATGAACAAGGACTATGAATGATGAAAAATTTGTTGTAGATCACTTCAGTGCAGGACTATTACCAAATATGTAAAATTTAGACAAGGTGGGACAATGTGTGTGGAGTTACTGCAGCTTTTATTGTTCAAATTTTGTGACTTTCAATGCCATATAGGCCACACCCACTGTCGAAACATTGTACTGATTTGTGGGGGGCATAAGGCATGGCCACTGGCTTTTCAGAAAACATTTAAGGGATATATCACTTCAAGGGGCTCAGCAGAGTACATAAAAACATTAAGGATTTGCTATATTTTTTGCTGCCACTAGGTGGCGCTCGTACTATGATAAAAAATAGGCTTGTAGGTGTGTTTCACATTGGACTCCCATCCCATATATGAAGTTTTGCAAACATCAGATCATCTAGGTCCAATTACAGCAACTTTTACCGTTTTGGGGAGACATCAGACTTTGAGTTTGCATAGAGGCCACACCCTTTAATGAAAAGTCATAAAAGTTGAGAACCTTAATGTTCCAATGTGTCATAGCTTTTCTGACCATTTTTTAGTTCATTTAGTCAAACAGGCATTTCACAGTACATAAAAGTATAAAAAATGATATATTTGTCCGCCACTGGGTGGCGCTGTAAATGATTTGAAAGTTTATCACATAGCTGTATTATTGCATTACTTTGAAAGGCCCAGGAAAGTTTCAGATGGTTTGAAGCTGTCATAGCTGAGTTATTAAGATTTTTGTTACTCTTGGCAAAGGAAGTATTAAACATAATTTGAAGCTCCGCCCCCATCTTTTATGTCAAGAGATCTTCACGATATTTGGACTATGTGTGCCCCTCAGTTGGATAATGATTCATGCCAAAGTTGAAGGTAATGGGGTGAATCATTTAAGAGAAAAAGGCACTAGTTTGAGACCAGCTAATGTCTAAGAATGGGACAAAACTGCACATTAAAAAAATTCATAACAATTTTTCTGTACATCCTAGCACATCACTTGTATTGACTTTTTTGTAGGGCATTTAGTCATTCATTTGCCTACAAAGTTTCATAGCTGTAGGTCAAACCAAACAGGATTGACTGTAATCGTTCGACTAATGACATTTTTTGCAGCCACTAGGTGGCGCTAGCTTTAAACTGGAATATATTTTTGTCGATATGTTCAGGAGAATATTTTCATCCAATGTGTGAAATTGTGAGAAGATCAGATCATCTGGGTAAAATTACAGCAACTTTTACTGGACAGATAAAGCTTCGGAATGAAAATGGCCGTAGAGGCCACACCCATTATCGAAACTTCGTAAAATTTGGTGGAGGTCAGCAGGGCTGTCTAGAGGCTTTTCAGACTTAATTTCAGCGATATTACTTCAAAGGGCTCAGCTAAACACATAAAAATGTTTAAAAAATGCTATATTTTTGGCTGCCACTAGGTGGCGCTCGCACTATAACAAAAAATACGTTAATAGGTGTATTCCGCATTGAAAACCCATCAAATATATGAAGTTTAGAAAAGATAAGCCCTTCTGGGACCAAACACAGCAACTTTGTTCGTTTTGGCGAGACATCAGACGGACATTTTTGTTTGCCACTAGATGGCTTTATAAGCAATTGAAGATTTTTTTAAACACTTGTGTTAAGGGCTTGAGTCTTCATGTTTCTGTGAATTTTCAGATTTTTCCAAGCTTGTAAAGCTGAGTTATAAAGGTTTGTTTCACATGTGGCAAAGTAATCATCAAAGGCATAATATAAAGCCCCGCCCCCAACATATTTGATGGCGGATCATCACAAAAATTTGAACAATTGTGCCTCACAGTCAGATAAAACATCACAGCAAATTTGAAGTCGATCAGGTCAAGGGTTTGGGAGAAAAAAGGAGCAGTTCGGGACCTGCAAATGAGCAAAAACGGGCCAAAAGTGCACATTCAAAAATTCATAACTCTCTTTCTGTACATCTGAGCACATGGCTCGCGCTGACTTTTTTGTAGGGCTCGAGGTCCTACATGAGGCTACAAATTTTTGGAGCTCTAGGTTAAACGGGCCGGGAGTGAGAGGCTATTTTCCAATCATAAGGCCATTTTGGGGCCAATTACAGCCACTTTTTTCGTTTTGGCGAGTCATCTGACTTTGAGGTGGCGTGCAGACTACGCCCATTATCGAAAAGTCGTAAAATTTTAAAACCTTAATAATCCATGTATTAATGATATTCTGACCAATTTTCATTTGTTTTACTCAAACAGACTGAGCACAATACATGAAAGTGTAAAAAATGACATTTTAATCAACCACTAGGCGGCGCTAGTAGGTATTTAAAAAAACTTTTTTTAAAGGTGTTAAAGACATAAGTTTCCATGTGTCTATGAAGTTTTAGATTTTTTTAAGCTAGTACATCAAAGTTATTAAGGTTTTTGTCCCTCTTGGCGAAGGAAAAATTGAACACATAATTTGAAGCCACGCCCCTATCATATATGCCAGCGGATCTGCACCAAATTTTGCCCACTTGTGCCCCTATGTGTGAATATTGACCACAGCAAATTTGAAGGCGATTGAGTAAAGCGTTTAGGAGAAACAAAGAGCAGTTTGGGACCTGCAAACGTGCAAAAATGGGCCAAAAATGCACATTCAAAAAATCATAACTCTTTTTCTGTACATCTGAGCACATGGCTCGCGCTGACTTTTTTGTAGGTCTGTAGGTCCTACATATGGCTAAAAATTTTCGTAGCTCTAGGTCAAACGGGCCGGGACCAGGTGCACTTTTTCAACCTTAGGTGGCGCTGCAGAGCCATTTTTTTTGCATTGTTTTGGGAAACACAAAAATATCCAATTTTTCACCAGGCCCGACAAATGTGCAAATTTTGGTGACTTTTCGTGCATGTTTAGGCCCTCAAAAATGGAAAAGCGCTGCACAGTAAATAATAATAATAATAATAATAATAATAATAATAATAATAATCTGGAGAAAAACAAGAGGGCTCTCGCAGCGGTAGCTGCTCGGGCCCTAACAAGGCAGAAAAGTAAAGGTTTGGGTGGAAAGGGCTTAGTTAAAGGGAGTGAAACAAGGTGTCATTTCAAAGGCTATTGAGTAATTGACTAATACTTGGTCACCATGCTAACGCTAAACGAACTATGTTACAATGTCTTAGTTAAAGATGACATGCAAGAGCTGTCAAGTAAGAAAGTTAGTGTCATGGGTATTGACAAATCAACATACAACATTCCAAATTATCGTATTACAACCAGACATTAAGACTGTTTTTCATAAAAAAATAACTTCTAGACTATAGATATCTGCGGCAGATATTGTGAACATTTTACAAATGGTGGGTTTTTCAACAAAACAAATAGATACTGCCATCAAAAAGGCAATTACCTAAGCAGCACAAAGTTTCAAAGAAGTGCAAATTCTTTAATTAGACTAGAACGATGACCCAGTCAAAATAATTACATTCAAAGGTTACAAAGTAGCGCCAACTCACTGGGAGATGTGTGAAGACTTGAAATGTGGATCGTAAGAAATTTATCAGGTCCATGAGATAACCTGAAGCCCGACCGTCCGATTCTGCCATGCTCCATTCATAATCTGCAAGCTGGATGAACTCATCTATTTTCTGGTTCAATTTGGTATATATTTCTCCTTCAGCAGCATGACGGGCATCCTGGATCACATAGATCACATAAGTCTTTAATGGAAAATGTACACACATACATCAATAAACAAACTTATTGGGACACCAAGATGGGATGGAAGGGCACTCATTACAAAAATGTAATTTCTAACATGATAAAACAAATTACAGTTGATGTAACAAAGTATGCACTGTACAGTGGGATTAAAACACTTAAATACAGAAAAAAAAATCACAGTACAAAAAATGATGATGAGGCCTTACCTTGAAAGTAGACAAGCCATAGAGTCTTGTAGTATGCACTGTTTCAGGGGACACATTGGTAATATTTGTTATAAACTCTTCAAGATACCTGCAGGCCTGCTCTAGGTGGGTGGTATTGATGATGATCTGCACCAGCTTTGGGGAGAAAACAAGTTTCCTTTCAGTCAACACGAATGTAGGGAGTGACATTTACTGGCAGCATTGTCATACCTCAGTTAACCCTATATGGGGCTTTTTGATGAGGTTTTGCAGACAACTGCTGAGTGTTCTTGTCAGCAGCAGGTTAGTTGATTTCCGCAACATATCATCAATTTCTGTTGAACTAAAGGAAAAAAAACAACCAGTTATGTTACATCATTAGCTTAAAGAAGGAAAAAGCAAAGTAAAAGTAAAAAGTTGAAAACAACCTAAAATGGAATTTTAACTTCTTGGACCTTTTAACTACCGTAGTTTACACACTATAAGGCGCACCCAAAAGCCTGATTTTTTTAAAAAAAAGCTTACGGTGCGCCTTAAAATCGGGTGCGCCTAATATATAGATCATATATATATATATATATATATATATATATATATATATATATATATATATATATATATATATATATACATGCACTGACTACATAAACTATAGTTTATGCCTAAAAAAAATCCAGTTCAAACCGACCTGGCCCGAGGGTATTAAAGCAGACTCAGCCCAGCGCGATTAATTAACTTGATTTGCAAGCCCAACCCGTTTTTTTTTTTTTGAGGACTTAAGAGTGTGTGGCACCACTCTCATGATTGTCGTTTAAATTTCCCTGACTTTCGTTTATTCGTAACTTCTTTGTGCTCCATATCGAAAGAGCGGTTCAAAAATATATAATGCATGCCGAGGAAAAAAATAAAAAGACGGGGGCACCAGGCCTTCACCTGCGCTTGGCTCCTCACTCATACGGTTGCATGTTTGTTGTTTGAATTTCCCTGACTTTCGTTTATTCGTAACTTTTTTGTGCTTTTTAACGAAATAGCGGGTTGAAAATATTTAATGCATGCCGAAGAAAAAACTAAAAAGACGGCGGCGCCACGCCTTAATCAGCGCTTGGCTCCTCACTCATACCGCTGTATGTTTGTCGTTTGAATTTCCCTGATTTTCGTTTATTCGTAACTTCTTTGTGCTCCATAACGAAATAGCGGGTTGAAAATATTTAATGCATGCCGAGGAAAAAAAATAAAAAGACGGCGGCGCCTGGTCTCCACCTGCGCTAGGCTCCTCACTCATACAGTTGCATGTTTTTCATTTAAATTTCCATCACTTTCGTTGATTCCTAACTTCTTTGTGCTCCACAACGAAATAGCTGGTCAAAAATATATAATGCATGCCGAGGGGAAAATCGAAAGGATTGTGGTGCCGCGCGTTCACGAGTGCATGGTTTGATCTGGATCTATTCTGCGCTCTGCGGCTCCTGTTTAGTAGTTAAATAGCAATTACAGATAACGCATTCTATGTTTTTTCAGATGTTTTTTTTTTAATAACAAATATTTCTTAGTATAATAGCCATACAACACTTATATTGTATGAAAAAATACAATTTATATTCTATTAATAAAGTTTGATGACTTTGCTGATTGTTTTTAATACATTCCCTTTAGTGAAGCACCATCTAGTGGCTGCATAACGCAACTCTATCTAGTGGATGCATAAAGCAACCCCAGGCAGTACTATAGTTTCAACTTTATGTGCGCCTTATAATCCGGTGCGCCTTATAGTGCGAAGAATACAGTATGTTATTAATTTGTCACCCTAACCACGTCCAATTTTCCTTCATTGATGCATTTCTAAGTATACATTGAATATGCTGCTATCTCAGCACCAGCCCTGCCCAAGCAGATTAGGGGCTTCCATCGCAGTGAGGAGGAAGAACCTCATACCACCTATTACACTGTCCCTGTACTGCCCATGCAGCGTAAAAACATGCCCACTTTATCTGAGCAGTCGTGGCTATTTTTACTTTCGGTTGTACTTTCGGAGATTCTGCACAATGTTGGCCAAGTAAAAAATAATGTTTATTTTATTTGTTGAACTGTAGATCATGTCGAAGAGGCAACAATGTGTGTTTGGAAGCACAGTCAGACAACCAGCAGCCGTTTGTGATCTTCACTCACCGGAGGACTGCACGATACACCTTGCCAATAAATTAGTGGATTTGTCATAAAATTACAAATGACGCCAAAGCAGTAAGTACATGTTAGCCTTGTTGTATAGAAATGAACCATGTGCATTGGAAGAATTTATACAGTTAAAAAGAATTATGCACATTGGTCATGTTAGTTTTCTTCTTTGTTAAAGGTTTGCTGCCTGTCAACTTTAGAATGACGTCATGAATGGGGAGCGGCAAGCGCAGTTCAGTCAATTAGATGTTTCACTTCCTGGTTAGAAATATTGCAAAAAACAAACAAAAATTTCATATTTCATAAGAAATTAAACCCCCACGCATTAAAGATGCCTCGTCAAATACGTAATTAAACGGTCAATGGTCAAAAGGCAAGGTTTCATCATTTATATGCATGTATACAGGTCTTTTAATATCTATCTGCTTTGATAAATATTAGGACACAATGTGAATTATTGAACTATTTACAGATTCTAACTGAGAGGTACCTGCGGTGAAGTGATTCAGAAAACTTGAGGCTGGCATAAATGAATTCTTTGACTTGAATATATATCTGTGGCACAGACTGGGACATTGGCAGCTTTTTGGGAAAATCCTGCTACTCACAAAAAAGAAACAAAAACAATACAAAAATTGGTTTGAACAATATATTTATTATCAAAATGTGTATGTGATCTGGATACTTTAAAAACTTTGTCACATTCCCATGAAATATATCAGGGATAAGAATGAATGTGTAAGATTTAGACCGTTTTTCATTACGGACAGCAGGAGGTGCTGCAATTACCATTGTCTGTAGCTATAACAAACATGGCAGCCTCCAGAGGAGTGCCACCCCCCATGTAATGTAATTTAATAACTTGACCTACGATTAAATTGAAAACATATTGTTGGTTAAGAACACATTTATTTGGCAAGTTTTTTTTTTTTATAATCATCTAATTTATTCAAATATCACGCTGAGATTTTTTGCAGAACTACTTTGGGAAATAATACAGTTTTCCAGGTTCAACGTGGTATTGTTAAGCAAGTGCTGATGATGAGCAGGGCCAATAAATAACATCTCCGTTTTACTAGGGTTGAGAAGCAGAAAATTGGAAGACATCCATTGTTTAATCTCGGCAAGGCAGGCCTCCACTTTACTGCACTTGCACGGATCCGTTATTTCTAAGGGCATATAGAGTTGGGTATCATCAGCAGAGCAATGAAAACTAATAGCATGTTTACGTATAATATCGCCAAGAAGAATAATTCATTCATGCATTTGTTACGTCGCGCCTAGACTATTGTAACGTTTTGTTTTCTGGACTTCCCATGTCCTATATTAAAAGCCTGCAGTCTGTACAGAATGCAGCAGCGAGACTATTGACAAGGACGAGAAAGTTCAATCATATTACTCCGATTCTAGCTGACCTGCATTGGCTTCCAATACATGTGAGATGTGATTTTAAGGTGCTGTTAATTACTCATAAAATTTTACACGGTTTAGCTCCTTCCTATCTCGTCGACTTAGTATCACCATACTGTATGTTCCGTCCCGACAACTTCGATCACAAAATGCCGGTTTGCTATCGACCCCACGGACTAAAAAGAAGTCCGCGGGATCAAGGGCATTTTCCATTTGCGCGCCAGTACTATGGAATGCCCTACCTATGGAAGTTCGCGCAGTCACCTAAGTAGAAATCTTTAAATCCTGACTAAAAACACATTTATATTCAAAAGCATTTACTTTAATTGAGCCTGTCTGCAGCTGTCTTCTTTTTTCTTTTTTCCTGCCCCCCTCTTCCGGCCGGGAGAGGGGGCTAACTAGATGGTGAGGGTCTACTTGACCGCCTACATTGGCTCCTGCGCTGATCGGCCATCGTAGGTTAGGAGATCGGCCGTCTGCGGTCCACCTGGTTGGAATGTGGGATGGTTCCTGCCCAATGGCTTTGCCTGCTGTCAAGACATCACTGCACTATATAGCACAATATGTTTTCTGTGATTTATATTGTTTATGTGTATGTCTGTATTTGGTACATGCAGCATCCACTTCAACCTGTGGGCCTGGAAGGGGGCTCCTCCTACTTGTGGTCCCTTTTGGAGGTTTCTGATTTTCTCCTAATTGGGGTTTTTGAGTTTTTCCTTCCCCTTCTGGGAGCTTTGACAGGGGATGCTGTTGTGTACCTTACACTGAAAAGATGTCTCTGTACGACTTTTTTTTCCGAAAGAGGTCTCCACATGACCTCTTTTCATCTGTGAAGCCCTTTGAGACTTCGGTGATTTAGGGCTATACAAATAAAATTTGATTGATTGATTGATCTAATTTATTCCTTTTTAATACAAAACGGTCTAAATCTTGCACTTTCAGAAATTGGTAACAAGATTAATTGCCATTTGATGGAAAACCCATCTGTTAACATTATATTACAAACATTTATAATAAAAGTTTCCGAACATTTTAACTTTTGATCAACTTTGGTCTTGTAGAACACTAGTAAGTCAGCATAATTAATACAGGGAATCCCCGTTTACCTTCTCTATCTCTGCATCGTAAAATGGGAAGCGACTGACGACCAGTTTATACTCGTCCTCTGTTTCCACCGGTACGGGACTGTAGTTGTCCAATTCAAAGATCTCCCTGCAGAAATATAGTTAACACATTAAAATAATGGTCATTTATTTCTTTTCAAATTATTTGTATTCATATTTTACAAAAAAATATACAATGTCCAATGCCAAGTTGCAATAGTGTCCAGACAATATTTTGGTATTTGCAGTAGCAATTGATCAGTTATACAGTGGAACCACTATAAAACCTTAGACATCTTTGCTGCAGTTTTTTCCAAGCACTATTTGTGAGTAAACAATTGAAAATTTGTAACGAAGCAAAGCTGAACGGACACTTAAAGGGGCACTTAAAAAATTTTCACTTAAAAGTTTTTCATTAAAACGGAATGACTTAAATGATTATAAATTTAAAAAACTTGCAAATACATGTGTTCTTAACGACCAACAGTATGTTTTAAATATACGTAATCGTAGGTCTAATTATCATTAAATTATATTACATGGGGGGTGGCACTTCTCCAGAGGCTGCCATGTCTGTTGTAGCTACGGACAACTGTAAATGCAGCACCTCCTGTTGTCTGTATGAAAAAGTGTCAAATCTTACACAGTGTCCCTTTAACTGTATACCACACCTGATGAACAAATATTTTGTAAAGATGGCTGGATGTGACGAGGGGTCTTAAATGTGTGGGGCTTTTAATTTTTCACTACGTTCATTTCCAATCACCTCGTCATACTTTACAAATTGTATGGTTATAGGGATGTGAATATAACGCCCATACTGCATTGTGAGATTAGACTTGCCAGTATCATTGTTGGGTTCCGATATTAAACTAAGCATATCCTCATTAAAAAACATGACTTTTTACCCTATTCATTTGAGCACAGCTCCGTGGACTACATGTTTCATGATGCTTTGCATCACAGTGTAACTTGGACTAGGTTAACGAGCAAGTACCGGTTCTGGACAGATACTCGGCCTTATTTCAGTGTATCAGTACTCACAACAGTTGCTGCTATCGAATGCTACGACAAAAGTTTCTGACTTTAGCGCAAACCGCCATGAGTACGTGGAGCAATCAAATGCAGTTGGACATTTCACACTAAAAAAAAAAAAAATACAAATGAGTTAAACATTAATAACTGCAAATATCTCAATAATATGGGATTTGTAATCCTCCATTCTAGTCGTGGTTGGAATTCAAATTGCAAATTAATTATGGAACCCTTGAGATGAACCACCTCATTTTAGAGGGGATCCAACATCCAAATACACTCATCAATACAAAAAGACTACACATCCAACACATTTTTACACAAAGTTATCCACCCCTTCCCAACCAAACATACAAAAGCTCGTGGCCATGTTGAAATGGCTGTCATAGTAGAAGCATAATAGTTTCAATCTGTTAAATTTACGGAGAATTAAAGAAGGCAAAGGTGAGTTTTTTTTTTTTTGTCATGGCATTTTGTGCAATGCCAGCAACATCTCTTTCACTTGCTGAAAGTGAGTGGTTCACTCGCTCCAAGCAAGCAAGAGTGCTAACTGAGCAAGAGAGAGAAAAAGTCAGAGACAAAAATACACCTCATTCTCCTTTCATTGAGTTGTGTTCACCTCATCCGTTATTGTTGTTTTGGTATTTCTGACCAGCACACACCATTTTGAGCACAGAATTGTGACATTTGTCGCTTGGCCATTCAGGCTGATATTGCATGTCAAACGACCAGATATGTATCAGATTTATAAGCAAATACCCAAGTGGCCTGGGTTGCATTTGAAAAAAAAAATGGATCTGTGTCGTTTACACTATCAACAAAAGATCAGATATCGGCCAAATAGAGGGGAAAAAAAAAATCTTAATTGAGTCACTTCAAGCTGCAGTGTGAACCTAGCCTACATTATGTTCCTTAAATGTAAATGACAATACCTGCCATTTTAAAGTGAATGTTCATTTGTTTTTTCAGGGATATCTAGTGCCTTTCTCTTAGTAATCTAGGCAAACACATTTCAGTGAAAAAAAATATGCCAATTTCCACGACAGTCTCTACTTTGAAAATGGAATGGAAACCACCACCCAAAGGTCATACGGTGAGGGGCTCACATACTCCTAACACGACCTTTGAGTTTGATATGTGCAACGTGTTTTTTCGGTTAGGAGAGGCAGAGCGCGCAAGGACTTGATTTCCTTAAGCTCCCAAGAGTGTGACTACAAGTCTACTGCCATCTTCTGGTAAATTGTATAAAAACGTGTCTTTTCTGCAGTAGACGACAGTGCTTATTGGCCACCCATCAATATTAGAGGACGTGGGCCAGCAGAAGTTTGAACACCGGCCTCATTTGGCTCCAAGGGCCAGACTTTGGACATTCCTGGTTTCATGTGTAATTGTTGTAAAGATTTTTAGACTCTGTTCATCACCTTTAAGACAAGCGGGATCCACAGACATAAACAACATGCGTCATGATCACAAAAATTTTAGCTATACTCGCTACTGTTGAAGTGACTATCTTATCGTATGTGTAGGAAATTCATTTCAAATATTCATCATACCTTCAAAACATGGAAGGTAGAAACATAAAAGCTGAGCAATGTTATTAGTTACCCTGAAAAAGTAACCTCAGTTACTTTACTAATTATTTCTTTCAAAGAGTAACTGTAATTTACTGATTATTAATAGGTAAATTACTTTAATAACGACAATCCGCAGATACTAAAAATTTTGCTCAACATAAACATTATGCCCAATTTTGACACTTATATTGAATTGCATTAAAGGGACAAAGTGTAAGATTCAGACAGTTTTTCATTAAAATAAAACAAAACAAATTAAGTGATTATAAATTTTAAAAAACGTGTAAATAAATGTGTTTTTAGGGACCAACAGTATGTCTTAAATATAATTGTAGGTCTAGTTATCATTAAATTGTATGACATGGGGGGTGGCACTCTTCTGGAGGCTGCTATGTCTGTTATAGCTATGGACAACAGTAATGTGTCCGTAATGAAAAACGCAATCTTACATATTGTCCCTTTAAATAATAAAATTTGCTTTTCTTAAAGACAAAAAAAAGAGAAAAGGCAATCATTTTGACATATCATAATAATAGTGCTATTTGACATTTACATATGTTTGATAACATTTAGAGTTTGATAACATTTAAAGTTTTGTGGTGAATAATGCTACCCTGAAATCTTGATGTCATCAAGGAGAATTAAATCTATTCTATGTATAGTGGGTACAGAAAATATTCAGGGCCCTTTTTTTTCTTCGTGTGATTGCAGCCATTCGCCAAAATAAAATAAAAAAGTTCATCTTATTTTTCATAAAAGTACACTCAGCATCCCATCTTGACATAAATAAAACAGAAATGTAGAAATTTGGTAAATGTATTAAAAATGAAAAAAGTGAAATTACATGGGCATCATTACATGGGCGTAAGTATTTAGAGCTAGTGCTCAGTATTGAGTAGTAGCACCCTTTTGAGCTAATAAATCCATGAGTCTTCTTGGCAATGATGCAAACCTTTTCGGGATCCTCTGCCATTCTTCCTTGCAGACTCTCTCTTTAGTTCTGTCAGGCTGGATGGTGAATGATGGTGGAGAGCCAATTTCAGGCTTTTCCTAGGATGCTCAATTGGATTTAGGTCAGGGCTCAGGCTGGGCCAGTCAAGAACAATCACAGAAGTGTTATGAAGAAACTCCTTTGTTATTTTAGCTGTGTGCTTAGAGTAAGTGCCCTACTGAAAGATGAACCTTCAGTACAGTCTGAGGTCTTGAGCACTCTGGAAGTGGTTTTCTTTCAGGATATCGCTTTCTTTGGCCGCAGTCATCTTCAATTGCAACTAGTCTTTATTTTTTGTAGGACGGGGGGGGGGGCTGCAGCTGAAAAACACCCCCACAACATGTTGCTCCCACCATGTTTCACTGTTGGAGTTGTGTAGGGCAGGTGATGAGCATGGCTGGTTTACTCCCCACGTACCGTTTTAAACTAATGGCAAAAAGTTCAATCTTGGGTTCATCAGAACAGAGAATCTGATTTCTCAGTCTGAAAGTTATTACTCTATGTGGGCTTTCATGATTTTTAGATTGAGGAGAAGCTTCCCTTGAGCTTTGGCTTCTTCCTTACCTTTCTCACCAAGACTCTTTTCAGTTTGGCTGGATGGCCAGGTCTAGGAAGAGCCTTACAAAACGCTTCCATTTGATGATGATGGAGGCTCTATGAAGGCACTATGTTCCTAGGAACTTGAGTGCTGCAGAAAATGTTTTGTAACCTTGGCCAGATCTGTGCCCTGAAACAATTCTGTCTCTGAGCTCCTTGGGTAGTTCTATTGACTTCATGATTCTTATTTGCTCTGACAAGCACTGTGAGCTGTAGGGTCATATATAGATAGCTGTGTGCCTTTCCTAATCAAATCCAGTCAGTTTCATTATACAGCTGAACTCCAAAGAAGGAGCAGAATCATCGCAAGAAAGTTCAGGAAGAAATTGGCAGCATGTGAGTTAAACATGAGTGTCACTGCAAAGTATCTGAATACTTATCACTATACGTGCTGTGTGTACAACACATAGAAATATAAAGAACTATTTTGATTTTGGCAAAA
>NC_142385.1:3022500-3032500 GCF_059441005.1 Hippichthys cyanospilos
AATGCATACTTGTGGTGCATTTGAGATTTCCAAATCATGGTCATGGCAATACAGTGACGTACCATGAAAAACGTACTCTGTGTGTTTTACAACAACAACAAAAAAAAAGAACATGCCAATGTCATACAAGAAGGCCGCAGCCGGAAGAGAAACCACAAACTACGTATGTAAATTGTTCTTTCCCTCTCCTCTCATTGTGTATCATATGCGAGTCCTCGTCTTTGGCTGAGGCAAAATAATCATGTTGTCCGCTTCCTGGTTTGTTGGCCTTTGTACTATTAATTGATACACATAGTAGTAGTTGAATGATTGATTTGAAATAAACGACCATCACTTGATGATAGTTCATTTCAAATCAATCTTTTTTTTAAATATTGCTGTGCAGTTATACTTATTTTTAAAAGTGTTATTGTGCATTTATAGTTATTTTATATGTTACTTTACCCATGTTTCTGTTTGAATTGGATGTGTTCAGACAGAATGCATGTATACTTTTATTGATCAAAACCTGTTTTGTTCACTGAAGTTTTGTCTTGATGTTATTTACATATTTATTTTAATTTAGGTTGGTAAATGTTTGTACTTGTAACAAATGTAATATATATTTTGTTTAAAAATAAATCTTTTATATAATGTAGAAAAATGGCTATTTAGCTGTAAAGATTTTAAAATGATATATTTTAAAGCTGTAATTTCAATACCGTGATATTATTGCTTAAGGTTATCATACTGTTAGATTCTGATATCGTCCCTTGCCTGGTCTCACAAAACTGATCTACAAAATATTTTGACAGCCTTTTATACGGTCACTTGGGCGTCACTTGTTGGTATGCAATCTCATCGTGCACTTGTGCAAAGGCTTAATCAATGTTTTAAGCTCCACCTCCTGTGGTCATCCAGGGCTGATTGAACCGCTGTTGAACCGGTAACTTGTTTTACTGGTGCATTCTGGAAATATAAGAAATTGCTTACCGAGGGATGTAGACCTTCTCCATTTGTTCCATAGTTTTCAGTGCAGCGTAGTATCTTAAGACGATAAATTGTAAAAAGAATGGAGAAAAATGACCAAATTACAGTGTAAAACTCATACAACACCAACAACAAAAGTAACATTTTGAAAACTGGTAACTTCCCTAAGGATAAAAGATAGCATCTTCATTAGTCACTTATAGAATTCAGTAGTGTTGTATTTCATATTTACCCAAACAGTGTATAAGTCATTTGAAGAAAATTAGATGCAACCGCTGGCAGCTTGTGAACAATCAAGATTATTACATGAAGAAATACAAAGGGGTGCTGAAATAACATACTGAAGGAGTGGTGCATTGATGTAGCGCAGGAAGAGATGACACCAAATCTTCCGTATTAAAAAGTGCCAATTGGACCACAAATAATGAAGAAAAAATGTGTGCAATGCATCTTTAATGTATTCACATTTTTTTTTTATATTATAGCTTAATTGAAGTACACATGCGGTAAATATTGTTGATTAGTGGGGATGAGACAAGACACAAATAGACCCCTACAACAAGCCAAGATTTTTGCAAAATTTATAGTATAGTGTAATATATCTGACCTAATAATAAAAAAAAAAACTGTTTCCAATTTTTTTTTTTTTTGAGCAAACTGCAAGAAATTTAACAATGTAGCATGCAAATTTAACTATAAACGGAGACAAACTGCCTTTATGCCATTATTTTACCATTCTGTTCCTCAACAGCAAAACCAAAATATTGCCATACAGATGTTTTGTACATAAGAGCATCCTGTATTTACCTCCTATAGAGTAGCAGTTATTGAGCATTTTGGTATTAAAAACCTGTTTGTGGGGGTTTGGTGTTAAACAAATATAAGCACAGAAAAACAAATAACACATTTCCAATTTTGCATATTATTGAGATATAAAGAGGGTTTTTTTAAATGAATTCATTTGTAATTCAAGACTTAATGATGCTGCAAGAGTGGGGGATAAATCTCCACAGCTTTGATTATCATGGTTTTAAACCAAAAATTACAACTCATTCAGCCCTAACCTCAACTTTGTTTTGTCCTTGATTTTTGCCACGGTAACCTCAAACTTGCTTGAAGCCTGTGACTTGTCCAAATGAGACTTACTCCCACCTCTGCTAATTGGCATAGCTGGCTCGAATGATGCATTAATGTGGTTTCAAACTAGTGACGCCAGAGCAGTTTTCTACAATGACTGAGATCCTTGTAACAGATAAATGAAACCGCACAAACTGAGGTGGGTAGAGCCAATTACAGCCGTGGAAAACTGAAGTACACTGTAGTGGAAAAAGGGGCTTTCAAGATATTGCAGTCTTTGGTAGAAAGCACAAATCAAAGGGGTTCACCCTCAGTTCACTGTGCTGAACTCGCATCATTAGGCTGATAGGCAGGCTGTGAGGGATCTAATTGGTCGGTCAGTGAGTGTAAAATGTGTTGAACACACATGAACAGAAGACACCCTCATACAGTGTACTGTGAAAAGGTCTGTCAGAATGCAATACACCAAAATGATCAACACAAAGGCAAGAACTGGCAAGACTGTGACCTGTCTAGCAACTAAAGTACATTGAGTACAGATAAGGGTTAGCAATTCAGCAAAACATGCTCTTCTCAATTCAAAGTAATGGTAGTAAAGCCATGCCACTAGTTTTGAAAGTAGAAGCCCCTCCCTTCAAACATATACATATGTTCCACATAGAAGCCAACATGGTCTAATTGCCCAAGACTGGCAGTGGGCCTTGACTGAACTGCAACGAGGAGGCCTTGTCACAAACAAGGGCACACTGAGGGTCAATTGTCTTGCCAGTGAATGGCCTGTCCCTTTACTAGGCAGTAATGAACAAAAAAGGGTCATTATTTTTCTGTCAGTAAAGTTCATGGGGTAAAAATGAAGTTCAAGCAAACCCAAAAAGTAGATATTACAATGAACAGAGAAAATGATTCAGTTTATCATGTACAATCTCATTTTCAATTTTGATTCACTCGAGCATGTTGGCAGATTAAGTTTTGCGTTAATGATAAAAACTGATCCGGTGGTCAAAAACAGCAATTCTCATATTATTCCAAAAATACCCTCCTTAAGGTCTCATTTGCGTTTCCCAGAAGTGCATCTGTAGTCACAGTGTATGAAAATAGGTGATAAGTAAATACAGTCAGCCCCCGGCTTACGAGCACCCTGATTTGCGAACATTTCGCCTTACGAGCGTGGATCAGGGAGAATTTTGTCCTCCGCTTACGAGCAAACCTTTCGTCTTACGAGCATTCCGACAAACCAGTCATTGAGTATGTAGAAATGTTCTCGCCTAACTGCGTCAACATATTCAGCAGTTGCATCATCTACAATCATTAACAGATACTTATGGCGGTAACGTGAACGCTATTGCTCTTACAACCTCACACTGACTGTCTCACTCACGGTGTCTAAATATATTACCATTTAAGTGTAGTGTTTGTACAGCTAAAGGGAAAAACAGCTGACATGAAATTAAATGTGCCGATTGCAGGACAAAGAATTGTCATTGGTTTAAATGTGTGTTTTTTTTTAATTAATTGTCAATACATTCCAACCGTTTAAAAAAAAAGTGTGAATAATTATCAGTCAGTCAAGGAGACGCCAATATGCTATTGGTCGATTAAGGTCACCCGGTCTCACTCACGGAGATGCTATTGGCCGGCGTCACACGTCAATCACAGAAATGCCGATATGCTATTGGCCGAACGCCTTTATCTAGCTTGATGGGACAGGATGGAAGGAAGTAGACAAAATGAGTGAAAAACGGAATGTTTTGAAGACTTTGCAAACTTTATCTGTTAGACATAGCTTCTAAAATTACTAGCAGCGGTAAAGGAAGAAATAAGAGGATGATGTTTTAGTATCTCCGTGATTTGCACCATGACTGAAAGAGTTACTGTAACACTGTAAGACCAATAGCCTATGTGCGTTGCCGTATTAACTCAAGAGATTAATCTCTGCACCCTGTTACGGGTGGTATTACAGTGCCATATAATGGTTGCTTGACAAAACTGCATGTCATGTTAGACGGCGACCTCCCGACATGCTTTGGGACAGCGCCATTCTTGCAATTCTGTGAGTTGTAACCAACGGTGAACTGACGCTCGAACAAGCTTTAAGTGTGGTGCCTAGTAAATACAACACACTCAACCTCCCCTCCGCCTCCACCCAGCTCAATTCACGTCGGGAAAAACAGCTGACATGAAATTAAGTGTGCCGATTGCAGGACAAAAAAATCGTCACAGGTTTAAATGTGTTTTAATCAATAAGATGTCAATACATTCCAACCGTTTAAAAAAAAAGTGCGAATAATTATCAGTCAGTCAAGGAGACGCCAATATGCTATTGGTCGATTAAGGTCACCCGGTCTCACTCACGGAGATGCTATTGGCCGGCGTCACACGTCAATCACAGAAGTGCCGATATGCTATTGGCGGAACGGCTTTATCTAGCTTGATGGCACAGCTGGTTGGGATGGAAGGAAGTAGAGAAAACCCTGACTGAAAAAGTTACTTTGACACTGTAAGACCAATAGCATATCTGATTTACCGTATTGACTTCGAGCATTCATCTCTGCTCATCTCTGCTTATCTCAGCACAAGTCACGTCTTTCCAAAGGTAAAAGTCATTTTTCCTTTGTATTTGTTATTTAATGCAACTGTACAGTTGATTATGTCACTTAATATTAATATATGTATACAGCGTGATGATTTTACCTAAGGCTTCTGCGCGCGTTGCACGCATTCACGAATTAACATGGGTTTGGATTGCCCGCTATACGAGCAATTCAAGATACGAGCGTAGCCGCTGAACGGATTAAGTTCGTAACCCGGGGGCCCACTGTATTGTGCATCATAGCCAGTGCATGTGGTTTTAGCCTATTTGTAGCTAATATGTCTTAGGAAACCAGCCCAAAACTCTTTGCCTTGAACATAATTTTACAAATGTTACATATATGCACATATTAACTAATAAGAGTAGGAAATTAACCGTTATGTAAACATACAGAACAAAATCAGAAGACTTCAGAAAACAGAAGACTGATGATGTATGTATGACTGTGTTTACAAAGTTGCTGTTCAGGATCCGGGTATCGTTGAATGTTTGTAGATCATCCCTCTATTTATTCAAAACGCCTATCCTCACAAAGTATAGCTAATCGAAAGTTGAGCGGGAACTCTTTCTGCCAAGAGTGTATTTCTACTTAATTTAATGTATTTATGCATGTACTAAAAGCAAATAACGTCACAAATACAAGACCGTGAAATACACCTTTGCTTAGGTGCGAACATCTCCTCCCATGGAAGTAGACAGCATACTGATCTGAGAATTAGTGGAAAAGTATGAACATGCCAGGTACTAAGGTAATACAGTGGGCCCCCGTGTTAAGACATTAATCCGTTGGGGGGGTCCGGGTGGGGTCGTGAGGCGAATTTGTCGTATGATGGGCAATCCAAGCCTAGGTTAAAGAGCTAATGTGTTTAGAACCCCAGGTGAAAACATCCAAATTGTACATACATATTAAAAATTGGTATCAAAACACTATAGTAAGTGCTACGTAAATCAGAAAACATCATAAATAAAAAATATAGAAAGGATTTATTTACCTTTGAGTGGCGCTTGTTATGCCCATATTCCCTAGTAAGGGGAGCCTAGGCTAGGCTAGCTTCGTATTTCTTGATTATATCCAGCTACTTCTCTCTTTAACATCACTAACAATCTTGGGACCCATGGCTAACCCTTTCAACTTTGGATTATCAATAAAATGCACTATGAATACGGTTTTGTAACCACTTACAATCGAACAAAGCTTTACCGCTCCGCCATTTTAAACAAGTGAGGCAGACCAATAGCAGACCATCATCTCCGTGAGAAGACGCCGGCCAATAGCAGACCAGCATTGTAGTCACACGTTGAATGGAAGCAGTGAGACAGCAATAGTAAATAAGCAGATGGAGGCAGAACAACACAAATACAGCCAAGCCCCTAGGGTCATGACAGTTATTTTGGTCGCATAACTGGGAAAAAGTCATAAAAAGGGGATGAAAAAACTCAGTATTCCACGTCGCAACATGAAAATGACATAAATCAGGGACGTTGTAACACGGGGGTTCACTGTATATGTAATGTATTCTGGTAATCTGATCACTTCTCTATATCAGTACTCCATTTTGCCTGCGTCCCTGTGTCCATGACGCATAATTTTTGCCATGGGACACATACTTTCAAATCAATGTGTGTCCTCTACAAAAATTACTATTTACCAAAAGATTTTGAATTTATAGGTTTTAGAACTGTCATTCCAATACCGTGATATTTTTGTTCAAGGTTATCATACTGTCAGATTCTGATATTGCCCCATGCTTACTCACAATCATTCAAAATAATTAAATATGTTACAATTGTGACTGATAATTCTTCCGATATGCTCAGAGATAAACAAATGGCACACGTTTCATGCTTTGCACATAACAATCAAGATTGTTTTTAGAAAAATAAATGTAAAAAGACCTTGAAAGACAATTTTCACAAATTCAAATCGCAATCACAATTTTGAGGGGTTAAACAAATTGCAGTTAGGTTATTATGAAAATCATTACATCTTAGTAAAGATGCCAAAAGATATTCACCAATAATTGGGAAAAAAAAACATTTACTTTGATCTGTAAAACTGATACCTTTTGGACTCCAGCTGCTCCTTTAGTTTGCTGTACATTTCAAGCACTGTGAGAGGGAATGAAACAGGAAGCGAGAGAAAAAAAAAACAATCAGTAACATGTTTTAGGTTATCATAACCCTTATCCCCTTATCACAAATCCTCAAGCCTCGTTCCCACTGAAGGGTGAATGTTAGCAAGCGTTGGCAAAGGTAACAGATGTTGAATTCGCGTCAGGGTTCATTCCAGGTCATAAACATCCACCAAAGGTTCTCACAACATTCTCAAACGGTTTCAACGCTTTTATTTTTTTTGATGCGAGGAAATTTTGTACATGTTCAAAAAAACCTTGAATGATAAGTCCCTGGTCCACTTGATTTATGGTTATTGATGCCCAACCCAACTACCTGGTGCCTGAGAGGGAAACTTGTTGGTAAGCCCTGTGTGATAATGTGCCACCTGGTATGCAGAGCTGGAGTTTCTCCACGGTTGTGGCCATGTTCCTCTGCTGGATTCGACAGCGAATCACCTCCCCAGTTTGAGCGGTCACCTGAGGGGAAGAAACGAGAATTTAAGAATGAACTCGAACACATCATTCTCCTGAAATATTTGGCTCTTGCGGCTAGCAAAGCATCAATATATGAGCTGCTCCAAAAAATTTAAAAGCTACCCTGTGAGTGACGCAGATGTGTGAAAGATGTACAGGAGACCACAGTTATTTACGGGGGATAGGAACTGGGTAGTGCTGAGTATTGTGTCTTAAAATTGTATAGCGAATTTGCGATATGTAGCAATACAGCAAAGGCGTATTGCGAGACGCATTGCGTAGGGCTGCACAATGAATTGAATTTTAATTGCGATCACGATATTGGCTGCCACGATCAATTAAGCTGATCCTCAGTGATATTAACATTTAAAAAGCTGGCTATCGTGTGTGTCAAATCAAGCACTTTGTCATCCTACCACCAAGGGGCAAACGTAAGTTTAAGACGTCATTAAGCTTAAGAAATAGCAAGCAAGCAAATCCTGCAGCGGCTGACTAAAAGGGAAAGCCACACTGAGTATAAAGTGCTGCAAAACACATGCTGGCGTGATTCCGCGCGTCATATTTCCACGCGGAGCATTCGCGCATTAAGCATAAAGCAGAAAACGGCGCGCTCCCGAAGTTTCTACTTTAAATTACATCTTAAAAACCATTAGATGGCAATGTTTCCCACATTTGCATAACAAAAGCCTCTGCTTTTCTAACCCTAATATACTATTTATTTAGTATGGACAAATTCCATTTATTCTTTTTCAGAAGCCACACGTCATTGAAATCTATGAGCACAGGTTAAACATTCTTTAAAAAAAACAGCCATGTCCACATTTTTATTTCAAGCATGCATAGGGTTAGGGTTTGATGAGGCTGATGTGGAATGCATAGGTAGCACTGCCACACGTGACTCTTATTTTCGCACCACTTCGGACTCTTTTTTATTCTGCTATTTTTGCTCTTCAACTGTACATGAACTGCGTTGGCGAAAAAAAAAAATACGACAAAATCAAGGAGAAATCTACTGTTATAATTGATCAAATACAGTGGACTCCCAATTTACGACATCCCTGCCTTACATTTTTTTCACGTTACGACGTGGTCTGTGACGTTTTTATTTTGTCCCCTCTTTATGCCATTTCTTTCACCTTACGACAAATCCAACACAGCAGCCAGTGTGCACAACACATCCAACAGGGCGGTCAGTATGCGCTCATCTGTCTATACACGCGTCACTGCTTAAGTCACTACAATGCTGGTCCGCTATTGGTCAGTGTCACGACTCCCTAAGATACTGGTCTACTATTGGTCAGCATCACGGCGTCATGAGGATGGTGGTCTGATTTTGGTCGCGCACAGGGACTGAAACCTGCTCCTTTGTGCAAGGCGAAACAGGCTGAGCACTGCTCGTGCCCTACAGAATGACCTCCAGAGGGCCACTGGGGTGAATGTCTCTACCCAAACAATCAGGAACAGACTTCATGAAGGTGGCCTGAGGGCCCAACGTTCTGTAGTGGGCCCTGTGCTCACTATTCAGCACCATGGAGCTCGACTGGCATTTGCTCAAGAACACCAAAATTGGCAAGTCCGCCACTGGCGCCCTGTACTTTTCACAGACAAGAGCAGGTTCACTCTGAGCACTTGTGATAGACGTGAAAGAGTCTGGAGAAGACAAGGAAAATGTTCTACTGCCTGCAACGTCGTTCAACTTGGCAGGGTTGGTGGTGGGTCAGTGATGGTCTGAGGAGGCATATCCATGTAGGGACGCACAGACCTCTACTGCCTGGGAAATGGTGCTCTGACTGCCATAAGGTATCAGGATGAAATCTTTGAACCCATTGTCAGACCCTACACTGGTGCAGTACGTCCTGGTTTTCTCCTAATGCACGACAATGCCCAGCCTCACGTGGCAAGAGTATGCAGGCAGTACCTGGAGGATGAAAGGATTGAAACAATTGGCCTTCACGATCCCCTGACTTAAACCCAATAGAACATCTCTGGGACATTATGTTTCGGTCCATTAGGTGCTGCCAAGCATGCATGCAAGGTCGTGGGGGCCACACAAGATACTGAAAAGCATTTTGAGTTGCAGAAATTAAGTTTTAGAATAAATGGACTAGAATGCCACATCTTCATCTCACTCTGATTTTATGGTGTCTATACAATTGAGCCCTCTTTAGGCTGAAACTTTTATTACCATAAAAAGACTTGGCATCCTTTTGTTCCTAAGACACTGCCCTGTCGTTATTTATATAGATATCCAACTTCATGATGTATCTAATGTGTTTCTTTAAAGTGCTCCTTTAATTTTTGTGAGCAGTGTATATACATAGCACTTAGCTGATTAAAATAGGTTTGGACTGCCTGCCATACGGCGAATTTGCATTACGAACGGATTCATCTCGTAAACCGGGGGCCCATTGTACAGTGAAACCTCGAAATACGCGAGCTTTTGTACATGTTTTCTTTCTTCATATTACAAGAATAGCTTAGCATATAAAGGAAACAATAAAACAAAACAAAACTTGAAATCTCAAAATTCCTATTTGAATTAAACGCAACATGAGATCCTGCGGATGGATGATATGGCTGCTTGGATATTATTATTATTATTATTATTATTATTATTCTCGGGAACACATACAGAAGCTTACTACGGAAGACTTGAACACGGTGCAGAAGGAAATGCTTTCTCCAGATCATAAAGTTTTGTTTAGTTTTTTTTTTGTTTGTTTTGTAGCATTTACTGTGGTGTTTTTGTAGCGCTTGGAAAGATTTACATGTAAAA